>NC_132898.1:101342-158888 GCF_030463535.1 Salminus brasiliensis
TCCCCTATCTCCCTCTTTCTCTCTCTCTCCTTCTTTCTCTCTCTCTCTCTCTCTCTCTCTCCCTCTTTCTCTCTCTCTCTCTCTCTCCCTCTCTTTCTCTCTCTCTCTCTCTCTCTCTCTATCACTCTCTTTCTCTCTCTCTCTCTCCCTCTCTCTCCCTCTTTCTCTCTCTCTCTCCCTCCCTTTCTCTCTTTCTCTCTCTCTCTCTCTCCCTCCCTTCCTCTCTCTCTCTCTCTCTCTCTCTCCCTCTCTTTCTCTCCCTCTCTTTCTTCCTCTCCCTCTCTCTCCCTCTCTCTCTCCCTCTCTCTCCCTCTCTCTCCCTCTCTCTCCCTCTCTCTCCCTCCCTCTCCTCTCTCTCTCTCTCTCTCTCTCTCTCTCTCTCTCTCTCTTTCTTTCCCTCTCTCTCTCCCTCTCTCTCTCCCTCTCTCTCTCTCTCTCTCTCTCTCTCTCTCTCTCTCTCTCTCTCTCTCTCCCTTTCTCTCTCTCTCTCTCAGTGCGGAGTCATGCGTGTGAGCCGGATCAGTTTGGTAAGGCAGGTGGTTGCTCTGATATCTGTCTGCTGGGGAACAGCCACAAGAGCCGGACGTGCCGCTGCCGCTCTGGATTCAGCCTGGGCAGTGACGGCAAATCCTGCAAGAGTGAGTGACCAATTATCTTAACGGTTATCAGCGTACCGATTATCATTGATTATCATTGATTGTCCTTGTGTGGCAATCAGTCCTTGTGTAGCAGTGCCTTGCACATTGACTAACACCTCTGCTCATGCCAGGTGAGTTGGTGTGTGTTCCTATTAGCACACACACTTTTCTCTCAACTCTCAGACGAGATCTCACAGAGATCCTGAAGAGGACAGTTAAGAGAGAGATGCTACAGACAGAGTGTGTGTGTGGGTGTGTGTGTATGATCTGAATATAAACACCCTGCTTTCTTCTAGAGGGTCTGGTCCCCTCAGCATGTTCAGGGTTTATTGGTCCAGTGTGTAGTACCGTCAGTAAGCATAGAGTGTACAGCAGTCTGTCTCCGTAGTGGATGTGACCTCACATCATCTACTGTACATGAAGTCTAAACAGGGGTGCCCAAACTTTTGCACACAACTGTGATTAAATTATTAGTTTCACCATCTGTTCTTAGATCTGTTCTTAGTTTTTTTTGCATCTTTTCCACAGAACCTGAACACGAGCTGTTCCTGGTGTACGGGAAGGGCCGTCCAGGAGTGATCCGAGGGATGGACATTAACCCTAAGGTTCAGGACGAGTACATGATCCCCATAGAGAACCTGATGAACCCCCGAGCGCTGGATTTCCACGCACAGAGCAACTTCATCTACTTCGCCGACTCCACCAGCTACCTAATCGGACGGCAGAAGATAGATGGAACGGAGCGGGACATTATCCTGAAGGAAGGAGGTGGGAAGCAAGCGTTGGGCTCTGCCCCTGATAGCATAGACATGTAGAGATCCAGGTCCCGAAAGTAAAGATCCACCTTGATCTCTGCCATCTCTTCATGCTCATGACCTCTGTGGTTTTGTCAAATCACACAGTGTCTCAGTTTCTTTCAGACATCTGTTCCGTGATAGAAACACTCTCCATCCCTCCACCCCCCTCCCCACCCCCCAGGTATTCACACAGTAGAGGGTATTGCTGTGGACTGGATGGCTAACAACTTGTACTGGACAGATGATGGACCTAAAAAGACCATCAGTGTGGCCAGACTGGAGAAAGCGGCACAAACCAAGAAGACTCTCATTGAGGGCAAGATGACCCACCCACGAGCCATTGTAGTGGACCCAAAAAATGGGTAAGACATTGTGTTCAGGAATCCACTGTGTCCAAAAGTATCCAGAGAGTCCCTGCAGTGGTGCAGCCATGATCACATGACTCTTAAGTTCTCCAAAGCCTCCTATCATTGGCCTGTGGAGCAGTGGAGCTGTGTTCAAAGGCGGGATGGAGCTGACATTGCAAATTTCTTCATAAATCTTAGAATATTAGCACATTAGATCAACGATAGATCCCTTCAGACGCAACTGGAGTTTATTATGCACATACACACGCTTTCTGTTTTGTTGACATTGTGGGGACAGCCACTTGTGTGCTTGCATCCTCATTTAGCAACTTTTCTTGTTTCTTTTTTTCCTTTTTTATTTGGACCCGTTTCGCTGGTTAGGATTATTCTATCCTATCTATGAACAAACAAGCATTACACAACAGTAATATTCACTCAGCAGTGTTTATGCTGAGCTAGCGTTAGCGTCCAATTCTGTTTCCCCTAACTGAGCAACTCAACCGAGCGGCACCCTACCCTTTTCAGGGTAGCACAGAGACTTGTGCAGCTTGTGAATGTCCGAAGATCAACGTCATGCCACCACACTTTTTTTTCCAGCTTTCAGGCAATGCCACAGAGGTGATGATTAGCTTTACACACTCCATTCAAAGAGGTGCGGTTACAATGCCTGTTAAAGGGTTAAAGAAAGATTCACGCGGCCCATCTAATGGAACACCTGTCCAGAAGTTCAGCTCCTAAAGAACTGATCAGTGTGAAACATGCAGAGACCACAGAGGAAGTAGGACTGATGAGTTGTTGGGCGTTTTATGAAAGAGTGATAGAAGAGCTAAACTAAACTACGCTACAGTAAAAGATCTAAGATTTCCAGATGCTGAAGGTTCTCCTCTGGTGCTTTACTTTACTGTTTAGATATATGTATTGGACAGACTGGGAGGAAGACCCCAAGGACAGCAAGAGGGGGAAAATTGAGAGAGCCTGGATGGACGGCACCAACCGGAACGTTCTCCTGACCTCCAAAACGATTCTATGGCCAAATGCCTAAGCATAGACATCCCACAGGGTGTGCTGTACTGGGTGGACGCTTATTACGACCGCATTGAGATGGTGTACCTAAACAGCACTGAACGCAAGGTCAGCACATCGGTAGATATCAGTCTTTCCTATAACACACATGTACACTTCACTTCAGAGACGCTGTGCAGTGAATGACTGTTCATATTGATCTTATTCATTTCAAATTCTTATTAAAGTTTAAATCAGTGCGGGCAGAAGGTGGAGGTTTTCTGAAGCTCCCTCACAGAAAGTTCTTCACCTAATGGTGATGAAGACGCTGCCTGATGCCTGAGACACTGTTCTACCAGAGTTCTGAGAAGAGTTCGGCTCTAGAACCTGCTTTTAAAATCAGATCATTAAAATGGTGGAGGGATACATGCTGCAGGGTGTAGTGCAGCTACAGAAAGTAGTCCCTAAAGAGAACTGGATTAGTTGAGATTCTCCACTATTTTACCATCATCATCATCATCATCATCATCATCATTCCATATAAAATGTAGCTGCACTGGTGGGTTTATTAGAGCCACAGTTTGTAATGAACTGCAGTATTAAACTGTGGGATCTCTTCCTCTCAGACCGTCTATGAAGGACAGGAGCTGAACCACGTCTTCGGCCTGTGCCACTACAAAAACTTCCTGTTTTGGAACGAGTACCGCAGCGGCAGCATCTACAAACTGGACCAGGACACCAAGACTGTGACACTGCTGCGCAACGAGCGCCCTCCCATCTTTGAGATCCGGATGTACGACGCCCAGCAGCAGCAGGGTACCATTCCTCTCTCTGTTCCCGTCTTTACAATGCCAGTGTTCTCCAGTGTTCCCCAGTGTTCCCACAGAGGGGCCCAGGGGCCTCATAGGTTTCGAAGACACAGAAGCTTTTGTTCTGATTCACTCAGCAGTAATGAGCAGTGCTCAGGATTTTAATTGCTGGATTCAGGCATACTAATGATTGGTTGACAGAAAGGCCTCAATGGGTTGTGGTGATGCTGCAGTCCTGTTTAGCTGTGTCTCACTGTTAGCTACAGGGTCCTGCCACTATACTCACCTTTTAGCTATTCTCTGCTGGTGTTGTGTTATATTTAGATTTTTCCTCATCAATTAATAGTAAAAAAGAAAAAAGTGGTGGTTCATTAGAACATCTCCAAAGTTCTCCTCATGGAGTCTAGTATTATTTAGAGTTCTCCTCAGATCAACGCCTGGTTTGGTGGTAAATCAGGGCTTAATGATGGTAAATCAGGTGAGCTGCTGCTGCTGCTGCTGATGCTGATTTGGTTTCAAAACATCCTCCACGCTGTGCTGGCTGGGGCATGGGGATGTGTGTGACGGTGGGGTGTGTGTGTGTGTTACAGGTAGTAATGCGTGTCGAGTGAATAACGGCGGCTGCAGCAGTTTGTGTTTGGCCACTCCGGTGGGGCGGTCATGTGCCTGTGCCGAGGACCAGCTGCTGGACCAGGCCGATAACACCAGCTGTAAAGGTAAGATCAGTGTTTTATGAAAGCTAATTAGATACACACTAGTTACTGTAGATACTCACAGTTACGCACAAATCAGACAGATCAGACCTGCCAGTGATGACCTGAGTCTGACCTGAGAGTCCCCCCAGAGTCAGGTCAGGTGTTCTCTGCTGCAGCAGTTCAGTGTTTTATTAAAACCAAGAGAAATAAGAGCGGCTATAAACAGAGAATACGAGAGTTTAATAAACAACAAATAATAAATAAACAAACAGAACGAGAGAAAATACACAGCTCTACCTTCAGCATTTAACAACCAAGAATCTAGATATCTAGAACGCTGAGAGAGGAAGATCACTGGAGTTTCAGCCGTAACCTGAAATTCACCATAAAACATTGATCAATCAATCAATTTAAGAGAGAGAGAGAGAGAGAGAGAGAAAGAGGGTTAAGCTGATCTGTGTTATGAAGGTCACTCGACCGCAGATAAATTTTCTGGGTATCGATTATTATCAGTTAGTATTTGTTTAGTTTAACATGTTATTAAGTGTGGAACTGTCTGGGGAACAGGGACAGACAGATGGTCTTCACACAACAAGACCACCCTGATCAATGTATGGGTGTGCACATATGTGTGGGGTGTAAGAGTGTAGGAGTGACAGTGTACTGCAGGGTTACACACAGCTTCTCTACACTCTTAACGCAAATCCGTCCCCCACAGTGTTTATTATTCACTCCCTGTTCACTCCCTGCTCACTCCCCTTGTCTCCCCGTTCACTTCCTGTTCAACACTATTTACTTCCCCTTCACTCCTTTGTGTGATGTTGTGGGATATGAGCAGTTATTAATCACTGCTGTATCTGCTGTTGGCCTTACTCCAAAAGGGGGGGGTCAAGTCAAGTCAGATTTATTTGTAGAGCTTTTTACAACTGATGTCGTCACAAAGCAGCTTTACATAAATAGTGATTAATAAAAGACAGAGACAAAGAAGAAAGAAGAAATAACGTAAGACATGAAGGATCAAAGACCCCCAGTGAGCAGCCAACGGCGACAGTGCAGGAGAACCTCCCTCAGAGCTGGAGGAAGAAACCTTGGGAGGAACCAAGACTCACAAGGGGACCCGACCCGTCCTCCTCTGATCAGAACTATTTAAACATAAATGATAAAAATTACCAAACCAGAAACAACAGATAGTTAAAAATGGTTTTAACATGGTCACTAAACAGGTAGCAGTGGTAGGCGGGTGAGCCGCTGGTCTGCTATGGGTGGTGGTGGGTGGGGGGCCTGCTGGTTGGACCGGTAGGTGGCAGCTGGTTTGACGCAGGTAGAGGGGACCTCAGCGGTCAGTCTTCCAGCAGGTCGGGCTGGGTGGCCTTTTACTCGGAGAAGGTAAAAAGAGAGGGTTAGTTCTGAGAGGAATTTTATAGAGAGCAAAGAATGTTGGGCAGTATCAGAGTGTGTCTGACGACTCCGGCAGGTCTGACTATAACAGCCTAATTAAAAGGAGAGAGCCAGAAGGTAACACAGACACAGGAGCACCCTGAAAATGCCTGCATCTATCTGCTCTACCGTCCACAAACCTGAATGATCGCGTGTAGGCAGCGAGGCGACAGCTCCAGCATCTCAGTGTACTACAATTCCCTGTGTCCTCGAACCCCTGGACCTGCAACCTTTATCTAAGAAACATTAATTACCAAAAGCTGAACTAAACAGATGAGTTTCAGCCTAGATTTAAAGACTGAGACTGTGTCTGAGTCCCCAACATTATCTGGAAGGTTATTCCAGAGTTGGGGGGCTTTATAAGAAAAGGCTCCTCCCCAATTTTGGGAACGAGTAAGAGGCCAGCACCCTGAGATCTAAGTAGTCTTGATGGTTCGTAATATGTAATAAGATCCTGCAGGTACTCAGGAGCGAGGCCATGTAGGGCCTTATATGTTAATAGAAGAATTTTGTATTCAATACGGAATTTAACTGGGAGCCAATGAAGTGCTGATAGAACTGGACTGATATGGTCAGATGTTCTAGTTTTAGTAAGGACCCTGGCTGCAGTGTTCTGAAGCAGCTGAAGTTTATTGAGGTTCCTGCTGGAACAACCTGACAGTAGTGCATTACAGTAATCTAGCCTTGAGGTAATAAAAGCATGTACTAGCTTTTCTGCATCCTGTAGTGATAAGGAGTCTCTTAGTTTGGAGATGTTCCTAAGCTGCATAAAGGCTGTTCTACTAATATTAGCTATATGTTGCTCAAATGATAAATCTGAGTCGAATATGACGGATTTTTAGCTGCTAAACCAGGAATGATGGAAGCATCAGCCAAGTCTAACATTAAGTCTGAGAGTTTATTTCTAGAGTCTTTTGGACCTAAAAGGAGAAGCTGGGTTTTGTCACTGTTGAGGAGAAGGAAGTTATGTGACATCCAGAGTTTTATATCCTTTACACAGTCCTCCATTTTCTGTAATCTAAGGTTTGGCTGATATATAGAGCTGTGTGTCATCTGCAGAACAGTGGAAATTAACGCCATGTCTGCTTATAACTGAGCCCAGTAGTAACATGTATAATGTAAATAATAGCGGTCCTAGAATAGAGCCTTGAGGAACTCCATATCTTACTTCTGTGTGATTTGAAGATAAATCTTTTATCTTTATGATCTGATAGAGTTCAGTTAGATATGATCTGAACCACGATAGGTCTGTTCCTGTGATTCCAACCATGTTCTCTAATCTTTCTAGTAGAATAGTGTGATCTACTGTATCAGAGGCTGCACTGAGGTCTAGTAGAGCTAATAAAGATACATAGCCTTGATCAGAGGCAGGAAGGAGATGGTGTGTAATCTTCACTAGGGCTGTCTCTGTGCTGTGATTGGGCCTGAAGGACTGTCTCTGTGCTGTGATTGGGTCTGAAGGGCTGTCTCTGGGCTGTGATTGGGTCTGGAGGGCCATCTCTGCTGTGATTGGGTCTGAAGGACTGTCTCTGTGCTGTGATTGGGTCTGGAGGGCTGTCTCTGTGCTGTGATTGGGTCTGAAGGACTGTCTCTGTGCTGTGATTGGGTCTGAAGGGCTGTCTCTGTGCTGTGATTGGGTCTATAGGGCTGTCTCTGTGCTGTGATTGGGTCTGAAGAGCTGTCTCTGTGCTGTGATTGGGTCTGAAGGACTGTCTCTGTGCTGTGATTGGGTCTGAAGGACTGTCTCTGTGCTGTGATTGGGTCTGAAGGACTGTCTCTGTGCTGTGATTGGGTCTGGAGGGCCGTCTCTGTGCTGTGATTGGGTCTGAAGGACTGTCTCTGTGCTGTGATTGGGTCTGAAGGACTGTCTCTGGGCTGTGATTGGGTCTGAAGGGCTGCCTATGTGCTGTGATTGGGTCTGAAGGACTGTCTCTGTGCAGTGATTGGGTCTGGAGGGCCGTCTCTGTGCTGTGATTGGGTCTGAAGGACTGTCTCTGTGCTGTGATTGGGTCTGAAGGACTGTCTCTGTGTTGTGATTGGGTCTGAAGGGCTGTCTCTGGGCTGTGATTGGGTCTGAAGGACTGTCTCTGTGCTGTGATTGGGTCTGAAGGACTGTCTCTGTGCTGTGATTGGGTCTGGAGGGCTGTCTCTGTGCTGTGATTGGGTCTGAAGGGCTGTCTCTGTGCTGTGATTGGGTCTGAAGGGCTGTTTCTGTGCTGTGATTGGGTCTGAAGGACTGTCTCTGTGCTGTGATTGGGTCTGGAGGGCCGTCTCTGTGCTGTGATTGGGTCTGAAGGACTGTCTCTGTGCTGTGATTGGGTCTGAAGGGCTGTCTCTGGGCTGTGATTGGGTCTGAAGGGCTGTCTCTGTGCTGTGATTGGGTCTGAAGGGCTGTTTCTGTGCTGTGATTGGATCTGAAGGGCTGTCTCTGTGCTGTGATTGGGTCTGAAGGACTGTCTCTGGGCTGTGATTGGGTCTGAAGGGCTGTTTCTGTGCTGTGATTGGATCTGAAGGGCTGTCTCTGTGCTGTGATTGGGTCTGGAGGGCTGTCTCTGTGCTGTGATTGGGTCTGAAGGGCTGTCTCTGTGCTGTGATTGGGTCTGGAGGACTGTCTCTGTGCTGTGATTGGGTCTATAGGGCTGTCTCTGTGCTGTGATTGGGTCTGAAGGACTGTCTCTGTGCTGTGATTGGGTCTGAAGGGCTGTCTCTGTGCTGTGATTGGGTCTGGAGGACTGTCTCTGTGCTGTGATTGGGTCTATAGGGCTGTCTCTGTGCTGTGATTGGGTCTGAAGGGCTGTCTCTGTGCTGTGATTGGGTCTGAAGGACTGTCTCTGTGCAGTGATTGGGTCTGGAGGGCCGTCTCTGTGCTGTGATTGGGTCTGAAGGACTGTCTCTGTGCTGTGATTGGGTCTGAAGGACTGTCTCTGTGCTGTGATTGGGTCTGAAGGGCCGTCTCTGTGCTGTGATTGGGTCTGAAGGGCCGTCTCTGTGCTGTGATTGGGTCTGAAGGGCTGTCTCTGTGCTGTGATTGGGTCTAAATCCAGATTGAATTTCTCATACATGTCATTCTTACTCAGGTATAAGCAGAGTTGTTGGGCCACAGCTTTTTCTAATATCTTGGATACGAATGTTAAGTTGGAGATGGGTCTGTAATTAGACAATACACTGGGGTCAAGGTTTGGTTTCTTGATTAAAGGTTTTATGACGGCTAAAAGGGTTTTGGGTACATGCCCGAGGCTAAGGGATGAGTTTACAATTGTTAAAAGAGGTCTGATTATGATTGGGAGAATTTCTTTTAGTGTTTTAGAGGGAATCGGGACAGGTTGGACAGTTTGCTCTAGTTCAGGCTGTGGAAGTGGGTAGAAGGCTTCCAGCCTTTGTTCTACAACTAAGTTTTGTTCTAAAGCAGCTCCATCAGGTGACGGCCATGTTTGATTTAATAAGCAGGGTTGGATTTGTTGTCTAATATTTTCTATTTTATTATTAAAATAGTCCATAAAAACATGACTGGTTAAAGATGTTGGAATCTGGGGTTGAGTATCTGCCTGGCTTTTAGTAAGTTTAGAGATCTCAGTAAAAAGAACTCTGGGATTGTTTTAGTGTTTCTGGATCAGTGAGGTCAAATCCGCTGAGCGAGCTTTAATGAGAGTCTTTCTATATTAACTAAGGCTGTCCTTCCACGCAGAGTGGAACACCTCTAGTTTGGTCGTCCGCCGTTTCCCCTCTAGTTTCCGCACTGTTTGTTTTAAGGTAGGAGTTTGATCACTGTACCACGGTGCGAGCCTTTTTTGCCTCAACATTTTATTTTTAAACGGTGCTACTTTGTCTAAGGTTGATCGGAGGGTATTCTCTAGATCGTTTGTTAATTTAACTAGCTCCGTTTGGTCTGACGGAGTGTAAGCTAAGGTCGAAAGGGGTGGGAGATTTTTAGTAAACTGTACAGCTGTCATTGGTGTTATTGTGTGTTTTAGACAGTGTTTGGAGGACGAATTAACATTTTGCCTAAGATGAAGCTCAAAGGAGATTAGATAATGATCTGATATCAGCTTTGAGGTAGAATATTTAGCTGATCAATGCTAACACCCAGGGTCAGGACTAAATCTAGGGTATGATTACAGTAATGTGTGGGTCCAGTTACGTTTTGTTTGATTCTGACAGAATCTAAAATGGATACACACGCCTTTGTTAATGGATCGTCTGCTTTTTCAAAGTGAATATTAAAGTCTCCTACTATTATAACTTTGTCTTTGCACACTGCCAAGTCTGCAGCAAAATCACTAAATTATTTGAAAAATTCAGAGTCGGGCCCTGGAGGCCTATAGATATTAATTAGTGTGAACTAACTGTGTGTGTGTGTGTGTGTGTGTGTGTATCTCATAGCAAATCCATCCTACATCCCCCCCCCTCAGTGTCAGCCGGGGGAGTTTGCCTGTGAGAATAACCGCTGTATTCAGGAGCGCTGGAAATGTGACGGAGATAACGACTGTCTGGACAACAGCGACGAAGCCCCCGAGCTCTGCCGTGAGTACACACACACACACACACACACACACGCACACATCCAGTACTGAATTTCATACTCTCTATTTCTGCTCTCTGTAGATCAGCACACCTGTCCGACTGACCGCTTCAAGTGTCAGAACAACCGCTGTATTCCAATGCGCTGGCTGTGTGACGGAGACAACGACTGCGGGAACGACGAGGACGAGTCCAACAGCACCTGCTCAGGTAGATCCACACACACTGAATTCCACCTGAATTCCGTCTGAATTCCATCTACTTCTGTCTGAAATGAAACACCTGCTGAAACGGACAGGTACAATCACACAGGCTTGTTTTTATACAGTGTGAGGGGGCTACTATACACACATCAGCAACCTCATATCTCCAGAACTGCAGCTTTACAGGAGAGAACCTCCTGAACTTTCAGTGTACGTCAATGTAAATGATTTTATTCCAAGATATTTTGGAGCATTTCTATTGGTCCGTTCATCCCGAAATTCTGATATTCTGATAGTATAAAGAACAGCTGCAGTTTCACATTACAGAGAATAGAGAGATGTTTGTGGACACCCCTTGTAATGAACACATTCAGCTACGTGCACCCATTGCTGACACAGATGTGTCACACAAATGCACACACAGCTTATCCAGTCCCTGTAGAGAAGTACTGCCACTAGAATAGGACTCTCTGGAGCAGATCATAATCATGACCCTATTGGCTCCATGCTGCCTAATGCCAGGCGTGGGCTAGAGGGGTATAAAGCCCCACAGCATTGAGGAGCTGTGGAGCAGTGGAAGAGCTGTGTTCTCTGGAATGATGGAGGATGAGTTGGAGATGAGGTCAGTGGTGATCATCCAACATCCTGACCTCACTAATGTAATCAAATCCTCACAGCAATGCTCCTCTAGTAGAAAGTTTTCTTCTCTGGACAGTAGAGACAGTTACTCCAACAAAAGCAGGATCAGCTCTTTAATCCCCTTGATTTCAGAAGAAACAATGAATGAGCAGGTGTCCCAATACTTTTGTCCATATAGTTTGTGTATATATAGCTAGATAGATATGTGTAGGTGTCATTGTACAGAAATCTACCCTCCTGAGATGCATCAACCTGGCTGTTAGTGGTCAGTGACTGGGCATTTCAGTGACTGGGCAGATGACAGAAGGTTCCGGTTCTTTTTCTTAGCTCTCCAGCAGCCAGTTCTCCTCCAGAAGAGATAGAGATAGAGAAGAGGTACACTTCCCTGCTGGCCTTCAGCGTATCCTGGACCTACAACTAGACTGACTGCTGGCCCAAAGCAGAGATGTTGTGTAGCTGTTTTCAGTGTGCTGCTCAGTCTGGAGTGGACAGAGCTCTTGTTAACTCAGTCGAATAAAAAAGTCAATCAGTGTTTATGATTTACATTTCAGTAGAAAATCTGTCTGAGTGAATCGCTCAGACCAGTCACATAACTCACTAAACCCCCCCCCCCCCCTCCATGGGCATTATAATTATATACTGCTGCTTTCTAACCTCTCCACCAGCTCGGACGTGTCCTCCTAACCAGTTCTCCTGTGCCAGTGGACGCTGCATCCCCATCTCGTGGACCTGTGATCTGGACGACGACTGCGGGGATCGCTCAGATGAGCCGGCCTCGTGTGGTACAGTGACTCTGCTCGGCTCAGAGTTCTCCTCCTGGTTCCTCTGATTGCTGAGTTTTGTGTTGCCGTTACAGAAAATCCAGATCCAGAAAGTAAAAATCTGCCCCAGGATTTTGCCCTGCATGGGCAGCTCTGCTGCAGGTTGCAGTAATATATGATGCTTATTATTATTAAGGTTCTTATGAATATTTAGTGCTGGGGTGTGAAGCAGTCTCTGTTAATGCAGTTCAGTATCAGTGTGAACAATGCAAATCAATACAAATATTTATAGGAACAATACTTTAGATATTTGATATATACTTATATATACTTTAGAAATTATATATATATATATTTAATAAAATTGTGTATATTATTTTGCTCTTTTCTCTCTTCAGCTTACCCGACCTGCTTCCCCCTCACTCAGTTCACCTGTAATAACGGACGCTGCATCAACATCAACTGGCGCTGTGATAACGGTGAGTGTCCGACCTGTCTGTGCCACCACCTGTCTGAGTCTCCTGACCTGTTCAGCTGCTGGGTTTTTCTCTCTGCCTCTCCTCGTCTGCTATCTTCAGTCTCTTTAGTGGGTGGGGTTTAAAGTACATCAGAGCTGTCACTGTCAATCATATCCATAAGTCATCTAAAGATTATTATGATTATTAATTAATAAGTACGTAATCCAAGCTTCAAGAACTCGATACGTTCTAGAAGTAGACTGTACTCATTAAAACTGAGGGTTTCACCTCACAACAGGAACTGACCATATATACAGTGTATAAGGAGATATATATATATTTCTGTATGAATTGAGTAGTAGTGGCGGCTCTACTGTACAGTGCTGTAGTGTTCGTTTATGTGTGTTTGTTCATTACTTCATTTGTCTTTTGTTTGTTGTATGACATCATGTCCTCTTCTCTGTGCCATTTGCCCCTCCCCCTGTCTCCAATTGGCTCCCTGTTGCAGAAAAGGATTGTTTGGACGGCTCTGATGAGTTGAATTGTCCGAACCCGACCGGTTAGTGCATAGACCAACATGCACCATAAAATGATCTAAAAACTGCAGAACAAAACGACTTTTATCTGAGATTTGTGAAAGAGTTTATTAAGTGTATTAATTAAAGTGTATTAATATGAATCCTGTTTGAATGTCAGCATCTAAATTACAGAACACATCAATAAAACAAAAAGTTATTTTATAAAGTTTAGTCTCAGCAGAGTCCAGATTCTAGCAGTACTTTGGAGTGCTGGTGTGGAGCTGTGCAGTGGGAGCTTCTGTAGGAGATGAATCAGTGAATCAGTGCAGATTCAGACTCTCCTCATGGTGCATGGTGTGATCTATGCAGTTTCTGTGATTGTTCTTTTTTCTTTATACCATTGTGCTGTATATGTTGTGTGTAGAATTATTAAATACTAATATGTAATAATTGGAATTCTAAGATATCCTGTTCAGTTTGGGAGACACAGACCAGTTAAAGCCACAAAAACCATGAAAAATCAAGTAACATGACTGACCTCTGACCCCAGTTTCAGGCGATCAGTCGAGACATGTTTGGTATCTGACGTGAGCTTCTTTAGTTTACAGCTGGAGATGCTAGGCTGGCGCTGCTAACAAACACTGGAGTCACCAACCTCACCTCCTTTATAATAACAATTCAGTAAAACCTCAAGGATAAACCGTATTCATGCGCAGTGGGCGGAGTGATACACACACAGTGCTGAGGTGAGAGTGGTTCCGGTTCCTCCAGCGTTCCTCAGCTCTGGAGAAGGTTCTGTTTGGGTTTACAGACTAAAGGAAGTCCCACCATCTCCTAAACCTCATCCATCTACCAGCTGATGAAGATCTGGAGGAGCTCTGAAAGACGGGAGGTTTTGGGGGCGTGTCTACAGAGATTAGATTGGTGACAGTCTAAGCCCAGCGTTTGTTAGCCACGTTAGCCTAGTGATCCTGTTGTAAACTAAAGAACGTGTCTGGGCTGTGATGACCAAATGTAAAGGCTGATAACTTCCTCTTCAAAAAAGATGATTTTTAGAGCATTTTATCATTTACTGTTTATTATGTAGTGGTTAATACACTCTATCAACATGCTATATATCCAGTGTATCATACCTTTTCATTTATTGTCCTAAAACATACTTTAATAATTTATATAATTTTTCATTTTAATAATTATAATGTTTAAATCTACAATGTATAAGTCATCAACAGATTATGATTGACAGGTGATTCCAGACTTTTGAACAGTAGAGAATTTACTGTATTAATTGAGTTGAGCTGAAAGTTGATGTTGGTCTGTGTGTGTGTGTGTGTGTGTGTGTGTGTGTGTGTGTATTCAGTGCTGTTGGTGTGTAGAGTATAGTGAAGTGCTGGAGTACTGGTGCTCCAGTCAGGTGTATGAGCTGCTGCAGACTGGTGACGTCACGCTGTGTTTCAGATAACGACTGCGGGGATAACAGCGACGAGGCGGGCTGCAGTCACTCCTGCTCCAGCACGCAGTTCAAGTGCAACAGCGGCCGCTGCATCCCCGACTACTGGAAATGTGACGGAGACAACGACTGCGGCGACTATAGCGACGAGAACAACGCCAACTGCACCAATCACGGTGAGCTTCAGACCACGGAGTGGTTCATACAGACAGAAGCTCCACGCTGCCTCAGCACCGGAGGATCATCTGCAGACCTGATGATCGCGGGTCAGCAGTGTGTCCAGTTCGGTTCAGTTGATTTACTTTAAACTGCCGGGGCAGAGTGTGTGTTCATTATGGACTGGTCAGTAGAAATGGGCTAAAGTGACCTGAATTGGTATGTAATGATGAGAAACAGTGAAACAGGACATTATGGGCATGATAATAATCCCTTAATGTGCTGAAAAGACCACCAGCACTGATCACAGGGAGCCAGTCTTTATCTATCCACCAATCAGAGCTGTGAGGAGCTACACTTCAGCCAGTCTGTCCATCGTATATTTTTATCTAAATGCTAATAAGCCAGCCCTGCTGTAATGAAACACACACACACACACACACTCTCTCTCTCTCTCCCTCTCTCTCTCTCTCTCGCATGCATGCACTTTGGTGGCTAATGGAGCGTTCCCGCACCTCTCGCTGTGTGTGATGAGTTTGGAGTGGTAGGTGTGGAATGAGGAGCTTTAATGAAGGTCAGACGAGGCTAACCGGGCAAACTGCCTGAGGAGAGACTCCAGCAGCTATTTACCCACTCTTTATTCACAGCATGTCTCTCGCCCACTCTCTCTCTCACACACACTCTCTTCTATCAGAGAACTTTCTCAGCTTATTCAGCTTTCTCAGCGATTTTTTTTGTTTTAAATGAAACCAAAGCAGGAAGGGCAGGGTGGTTAGAGTCTTAGTTACAGTAGCAGTGTGTGAAACTACCTCCACCATGTTTGGAAGCTCTCACTTTGAGCTGAAGCTGATCTGCTTGTAAACAGTGCTCTATTATGAGAAATCAAGACTCTTATCTGCAACAGCCTCTACTCCTCTGAGACTTTACACTAGATGTTGGAACATTTGGTTGGTCAGTACTTTTTTATGACGAAGCTGTGTGTATTTGAGCAGTTTAATGCAGAGGAATTCATTAATGAAAGTCCGCAAACTTTATGACATGAAATAAAGCAGCTAATCTTTATGGGTCTGTATGACTCTGCCCTTCCTCTCCGCAGCTACTCGTCCTCCGGGAGGCTGTCACACAGATGAGTTTCAGTGCCGGATGGACGGTCTGTGCATTCCTCTGCGCTGGCGCTGCGATGGCGACACCGACTGCATGGATCTGAGCGACGAAAAGAACTGCGAGGGCGTCACACACATGTGCGACCCAGCCGTCAAGTTCGGCTGCCGAGACTCTGGTGAGGATTTCTGGGAAATGTGGTAATCCACTATGTCCACTATCCATAAGTTTTTATGTTTGAAAGCACAGTTCAGTGAAAAGGTTAGCTGTTTTCCTCTGTTCACTGCAATCGTACAGCAGTCGATCAGCCACGACATTTACACATGTCTTGTAGGCTGCATTACCTTCAGCAGTAGTCCTAAAACTGAGCCCTGTGGGACACCACACCAGTAATCTGAATGAACTCAACATGCACATCTTTGCAAATGTGCACAGTGCTAACTGGTGGGGTGTAAACCTCCATTCCTATGAGGTTAATGTAGCTAACATGTCATGAGGCTTAAACCCCATAATAAGCATGGTGCTAATAGCATGCGTAGCCTCTATGCTAATGTTATATTATTACCTATGAGGCTAATTGCTACATGCTTTGCTGCAGTGTTGACTGCCTATCATACATGCTTATCCTACAGCGCGCTGCATCAGCAAAGCATGGGTGTGTGACGGGGACAGCGACTGCGAGGACAACTCGGATGAGGATAACTGTGAGGCGCTGGTGTGTAAGCTCTCACACCACGTGTGTGCCAACGACACCACCGTCTGCCTGCCTGCGGAGAAGCTGTGCGATGGCAAAGACGACTGCCCCGACGGCTCCGACGAGAAGCTGTGCGGTAAGAACAGAGAGAGCCGTGTTTGCTCAGCAGAGGTGGCGAATCCAGGTCCAGAAATCAACTGCCTGGATGGCTGAGCTGCAGCTGGGGTAGATTTGTACTTTTTACTGGATTTGCCACCTCCGAAGGGAAGGTGATGGTAAATTTGTACATTGCGTGTTGAACTGTGTAGCAGTTTTCTCACAGGGTCCAACTGGAGTCTCAGTAGCCATGTGTCCTCGATGCACTTTTCTGCCTCTGTATTCTTCTCCCATCTCTGGTTCTGCTGTTCTCAGACCTGTGCTCGCTGGATAACGGCGGCTGCAGCCACAACTGCACGGTGGCACCAGGCGAAGGCATCGTGTGCTCGTGCCCGCTGGGTTTGGAGCTGGGCCCCGACAACAAGACGTGCCAGATCCAGGGCTTCTGTGCCAAACACCTGAAGTGCAGCCAGCGCTGCGAGCAGGACAAGTTCAACGTCAAGTGCTCCTGCTATGAGGGCTGGGTTCTGGAGCCGGACATGGAGAGCTGCAAGAGCACAGGTACAGACTAACGTGTGTCGGTGCTGAGTGATGTGGGAGAGGATGGGCTGCTATACCCACCCAGAGAGAGGATAGTTATTCTCTCTGATGGTTGGCTGTGGAATCCCAAAGCTTTGATTTGATTTCTGTGGGCTATGGGGAAGCATTGGAACTGGTGGTGATCAATCATCCAACACTGTGACCTCACTAACGCTTATTTGATCCTCACATACTTTTGTCCATATAATGTATTTCATTATTATAAACTCATGAACAGGATTTATTACAGTCACAGGTGAAGCTGGTGGTGGGTGGTGTGTAGTTACTGGCTCTTGTTTCAGCCTCTGGAAAGAGTTTGAGACCGATTGATGTAGATTGATTAAGAAAGTCTGTTTGACAGGTAGGGAAGTGCTGCAGGGTGACCCAGAGATGTTCTACAGAGTGCTGAAAAGTCCAGAGCAGAGCCAGAACGGGACGAGAGGATGACGAAAGTTAGGAAGAGAGAACTGGTTTCTGTGGTTTCTGGTGTTGGACGGAGGAAAACTGGAGGAGGTTTGTCCCCTCGCCCAGGAAGTGGTTTAGCCCAAAGGTCGTTTTATTGTGCAGGAAGTGGCGGTCTTGGGCTGAGGTGGTGGGTTGGTGTGGGTGGGCGGTGTGAGACGTGGTTGGCAGTGTAGTTGGGGGTTCAGTCATTGAATGGATGGAATATAAATGTCAGAAGAAAGGGAGGAGAGCAGGAGAAGGAGGAGGGAGTTTGTTTTGGCTGGCGGTTCAGTGGGTGTCGTCATTGGTTCAATATGCCAATCAGTGATATGGTTCATTTTCTGGGAAAACCTTCCAAGGGGAGAAAAGAACGGGAACACATCTCTGACACTCCTCTCTCTTTACCCTCAGATCCCTTCACGCCATTCATTATCTTCTCCAACCGTCATGAGATCAGGAGGATCGACCTACAGAAGGGTGAGTTTAGCGTGCTGGTGCCCGGTCTGAGGAACACCATTGCTCTGGACTTCCACCTGAACGAGAGCGCTCTGTACTGGACCGACGTGGTGGAGGACAAGATCTACAGAGGGAAGCTGTCAGAGAACGGTGGTGAGCAGGATGAACCTGTATGAAAAGCGGGCGAATGTGAGCACCACAGAAACCCTGAATCATAGCCCTGCAGATTTTAGCCCCACACCTCATCTAACACACCTGCTCCAGGTAATGAAGACGTGAAGGCACATCTGATTATTAAAGCCAGGTGTGGTGGACCTGAACTCTTCTGGATGGTAGATCTTCAGGACTAGGATTAGACACCCCTGGTTCAGAGTTACAAAACATACAAATCTATAATATACAAATATCACATATCACATAATCCTGTTATAAAATCTTTACAAATGAATGAGCTTCAGAAAACAAAAGGAACAAATGTGGTTGTTTACTCTTCAGTAAATACAAATACTGTCATTAAAAGCATCATTACAGCGAGTTTCAATAATAAAGTTCTGGTGAACCAATTGGAAGGAACCCTGGGGTTTCTGGGTATTGCAGTTCTGCCTCTTTTAAAGCATGTGGTTTTGGCTATCATTGTGTGTGTGTGTGTGTGTGTGTGCGTGTGTGTGTGTGTGAGAAGGTACTGTTTTGCTTGTGCAATGCTTTATTAATAGAGATTTCAGTTTTCTCTCACTGTCTCTTAAACCCCCCGCGCTGCCCGTCACAGCGGCTCTCACCAGCTTCGACGTGGTTATCCAGTACGGCCTGGCAACACCAGAAGGTTTGGCGGTGGACTGGATCGCTGGGAACATCTACTGGGTAGAGAGTAACCTGGACCAGATCGAGGTGGCCAAGCTGGACGGAACCATGCGCACCACACTGCTAGCAGGAGATGTGGAGCACCCCCGGGCCATCGCTCTAGACCCCAGAGAAGGGTAGGCGGGTCACTTCTGTCACTTCGGCTCAAAAGTCATTAGAACATGTTCATAATTCTCAACTGCATGTCCTTCCTGACCCACAGAATCCTGTTCTGGACGGACTGGGATGCCAGCATGCCGAGGATTGAGGCGGCCTCTATGAGCGGCGAGGGCCGGCGCACCATCCATAAGGAGACAGGAAACGGAGGCTGGCCAAACGGATTGACCGTAGACTACCTGGAGCGCCGCATTCTGTGGATAGATGCCAGGTAAGAAATGGCTCGCTGTAGCTGAGAGGCTCTTCTTCTCTGGAGCATCTAAAACCCTCAGCGCTCGTGAAGAACGAGCATGAGCACAGATAGACTGCTGTCGGCTGAATGGGTGGGGCTAAACTGCCGTATGGACTGAGTGGATCTGAGTTCTACAGACTGTCTGATTGGTTTCTCTCCGGGTGAGAATGAGAAGAGGAGTGGGCTTCATGCTTGTTTCTCTCTCCTCACTCAGATCTGATGCAATCTATTCTGCCAAGTACGACGGTTCCGGCCTGATTGAGGTTCTACGGGGGCATGAATACCTGTCACATCCGTTTGCCGTCACCATGTACGGAGGGGAGGTGTACTGGACAGACTGGCGCACAAACACCCTGGCCAAGGCCAACAAGTGGACTGGGAATAACGTAACGGTGGTCCAGAGAACCAACACACAACCGTTTGATCTTCAGGTCTACCACCCGTCAAGACAGCCTCAAGGTGAGGGCAGTGATCGACTCCTGATGTTCTGATCTGTGCAGGTGAAATTCAGAAGTCCATGTAGACATTTCACATCATGTTCATTAATGAGCCATGAACAGATTTCTAATCAGTGCATCAGGTGGTGTGTTCATAACCATCAGGTGGTGTGTTCATAACCATCAGGTGGTGTGTTCATAACCATCAGGCGGTGTGTTCATTACCATCAGGTGGTGTGTTCATAACCATCAGGCGGTGTGTTCATTACCATTAGGTGGTGTGTTCGTAACCATCAGGCGGTGTGTTCCTAAGCATCAGGTGGTATATTCATAGCCATCAGGTGGTATGTTCATAATCATCAGGTGGTATGTTCATAGCCATCAGGTGGTATGTTCATAATCATCAGGTGGTATGTTCATAGCCATCAGGTGGTATGTTCATAATCATCAGGTGGTATGTTCATAATCATCAGATGGTATGTTCATACATACACACTGTTGAGCATACACACACAGTGACAGTGAGCACATGTTCCTGGAGCTCACCTCAGTCCTCCTCTCCTCTCCTCTCTCCTCTCCTCTCCTCTCCTCTCCTTTCATCTCCTCTCCTCTCCTTTCATCTCCTCTCCTCTCTCCTCCTCTCCTCTCCTCTCCTCTCCTCTCATCTCCTCTCCCTCCTCTCCTCTCTCCTCCTCTCTCCTCCTCTCCTCTCTCCTCTCCTCTCCTCTCCTCTCCTTTCATCTCCTCTCCTCTCCTTTCATCTCCTCTCCTCTCTCCTCCTCTCCTCTCCTCTCCTCTCCTCTCATCTCCTCTCCCTCCTCTCCTCTCTCCTCCTCTCTCCTCCTCTCCTCTCTCCTCTCCTCTCCTCTCCTCTCCTCTCTCCTCTCCTCTCCTCTCCTCTCTCCTCCTCTCCTCTCTCCTCCTCTCCTCTCTCCTCTCCTCTCCTCTCCTCTCCTCTCTCCTCTCCTCTCCTCTCTCCTCCTCTCCTCTCTCCTCCTCTCCTCTCTCCTCCTCTCCTCTCCTCTTCTCTCTCCTCCTCTCCTCTCTCCTCCTCTCCTCTCTCCTCCTCTCCTCCTCTCCTCTCCTCTCCTCTCCTCTTCTCTCCTCTCCTCTCCTCTCTCCTCCTCTCTCCTCCTCTCCTCTCTCCTCTCCTCTCTCTCCTCTCTCATCTCCTCTCCTCTCTCCTCCTCTCCTCCTCTCCTCTCCTCTCCTCTCTCCTCCTCTCCTCTCCTCTCTCTCCTCTCTCCTCTCTCCTCCTCTCCTCTCCTCTCCTCTCCTCTCCTCTCCTCTCTCCTCCTCTCCTCTCCTCTCCTCTCCTCTCTCCTCTCCTCTCTCCTCCTCTCCTCTCCTCTCTCCTCATCTCCTCTCTTCTCTCCTCTCTCCTCCTCTCCTCTCTCCTCATCTCCTCTCTTCTCCTCTCCTCTCTCCTCTCTCCTCATCTCCTCTCTCCTCTCCTCTCTCCTCCTCTCCTCTCCTCTCCCTCCTCTCCTCTCGGAGTTTCAGTTTAATTCTGATTTATTTAGGATGAGCAGATACTCTGATTTGACTGACTGAAGGAAGGATGTTTTGTGTTTGTAGCTCCTAACCCGTGTGCAGGTAATGGAGGTTTGGGTCCATGTTCCCACCTGTGCCTGATCAACTACAACCAAACGTTCTCCTGCGCCTGCCCACACCTAATGAGACTCAGCTCAGACAACCACACGTGCTATGGTAAGCTACACGATGATGTAATCAGTAAGCAGGAGACCTTTTAGAGGACGTAAATACCACACAGCACACGGCCACTGGACTCTGGAGCAGTGGAGCTGTGAATCACGCTGCTCCATCTGGCAGTCTGATGGACGAGTCTCGGTCACCTGCCTGACTGCCCTGTGCCAACTGTAAAGTTTGGTGGGGGATTGATAATGGGGTTGGCCTGTAGGCTCTTTAGTTCCAGTGATGGGAATCTTAGTGCTTCAGCATTTGAAGACTCTGGACAGTTCCAGACCTGTGGAAGCATGTTTGGGGAAGACCCTGTTCTGCTCCAGCATGACTGACTGTGCCCCAGTATACAAAGCAGGCTTCATAAAGGCTGGGTTGCAGGCTAGGCCCTCTCGTCCAGCAGAACTTCCCTGATCAATCACACACTAACATGATAGAAGTTGGTTTTGATTTCAGGTTGTTCGTAATGTGCGTAAGTCTCCAGAACGATTCCAAACAGCTCCATGGAGATCAGCTTCAGTCTGATCTTAATTAATGGAAAGACTCCATTAATTAATTAATTACTTCATAATTACTTTAATTTACATGTAAGGCATTTAGCAGACGCTCTTCTCCAGAGCGACTTTCAAAAGTGCTTTGCTATTTACCCAAGAAAAACCTCAGCTAGTTTGAAAAGGCTAAATATTCAAAGATACCTCTAAGCTTAGACACTACTAAACACAAGTCAGTATGGAGACCACTCTGCTATTCACCAAGTACTCTCGGAAGAGGAGGGTCTTCAGTCTGGGTTTGAAGACAGCGATAATTCCATCCATAACATAATAAATGACTTATTTAATGCTCACCTTGTTCGTGGTGTTCAGGTCTTTGGAAAAATGGAAGGTCTATTGAACTGTGGTCACTCACTCATCCATTCCTTTTCCGTCCCTCTGCAGAGTCCCGTCAGTTCCTGCTGTATGCTCGTCAGATTGAGATTCGTGGGGTGGATATTTATAACCCCTACTACAACTACATCATTTCCTTCACCGTCCCCGACATCGACAATGTGACGGTGGTGGACTACGACGCGCTGGAGCAGAGGATCTACTGGTCAGACGTGCGAACGCAGACCATCAAGAGAGCATTTGTAAACGGGACGGGCGTCGAGACCGTGGTCTCTGCAGGTACGGCTCCGTACTACCCGTCACTGACCTGCCAGACTGGTCAGAAACCCAGGCAGGTGTTTGAGTCTTTCTGCCTTTTCTAAACAGTATAGGGAGTAGACTGCCTTACAGCCCGTCTGTTCATGTGTGTCTCCGTGCAGATCTGCCCAACGTTCATGGGCTGGCTGTTGATTGGGTGTCTCGGAACCTGTTCTGGACCAGCTACGACACCAACAAGAAACAAATCAACGTGGCCAGACTGGACGGCTCCTTTAAGAACGCTGTCATTCAGGGCTTGGACAAACCTCACTGTCTGGTGGTCCATCCAATACTGGGGTGAGTACCCCCACACTCACTGTCTCCAGATTTTTAACTTAAAGGTTCATTTTAATGGCAGGTCTGATCAGTCCGATCATCGTGCAGCGCAGCCATGAAGAGCAGATTTTAACTGTAAAAAATAAAGACATTAATGAAAAGTGTGAGAGAGTGAGTAATAAATAGAGAGAGAGAGTTAGAGAGAGTAGGTGTGAGAGAGTGAGAATGGGAAGAGAGAGTGAGAATGGGGAAGAGTGAGAGAGAGTGAAAATGGGGAGAGAGAGTGAGAATGGAGGACAGTGATAGAGTGAGAATTGGGGAGAGTGAGAATGGAGGAGAGTTAGAGAGAGTAAGAATGGAGGAGAGAGAGTGAAAGAGAGAATGGAGGAGAGTGAGAAAGAGTGAGAATGGGGAGAGTGAGAGGGAGTGAGAGAGAGTGAGAATATGGGAGAGTGAGAGAGAATGAGAATGGAGGAGAGTGTGAGAGAGTGAGAATGGGGGAGCGTGAGAGAGAGTGAGAATAGGGAAAGTGAGAGGGAGTGTAAGAGAGTGAGAATGGGGGAGAGTGAGAGAGAGTGTAAGAGTGAGAATGGGGAGAGTGAGAGAGAGTGTAAGAGAGTGAGAATGGGGGAGAGTGAGAGAGAGTGAGAATAGGGAAAGTGAGAGGGAGTGTAAGAGAGTGAGAATGGGGGAGAGTGAGAGAGAGTGTAAGAGTGAGAATGGGGAGAGTGAGAGAGAGTGTAAGAGAGTGAGAATGGGGGAGAGTGAGAGAGAGTGAGAATGGGGGAGAGTGAGAGAGAGTGTAAGAGAGTGAGAATGGGATCTTTTCCTCACCTTTTTAGAACTTCAGCAGCTGGTGGAATGTTTTCCTCTGTGAGTCTCTGTCTGAGGCTAAAATGAGAATCAGATTGTGTGTGTGTGTGTGTGTAAGTGTGTATCTGTGTGTGTGTGTGTGAGAGAGAGTGTGTGTGTGAGTGAGAGAGTGTATGTGAGAGAGAGAGTGTGTGTGTAAGTGAGAGTGTGAGAGTGTGTGTGTGTGTAAGTGAGAGAGTGTGTGTGTGTGAAAGAGTGTGTGTGTGTGTGAGATTGAGTGTGTGTGTGTGTGTGAGATTGTGTGTGTGAGTGTGTGTGTGTGTGAGATTGTGTGTGTGTGAGTGTGTGTGTGTGCGAGAGATTGTGTGTGTGTGTGTGTGAGTGTGTGTGTGTGAGATTGTGTGTGAGTGTGTGTGTGAGATTGTGTGTGAGTGTGTGTGAGATTGTGAGTGTGTGTCTGAGATTGTGTGTGTGTGTGTGTGAGATTGTGTGTGAGTGTGTGTGAGATTGTGAGTGTGTGTCTGAGATTGTGTGTGAGTGTGTGTGTAAGATTGTCTGTGAGATTGTGTGTGAGATTGTGTGTGAGTGAGTGTGTGTGTGAGTGAGTGTGTGTGTGGGATTGTGTGTGAGTGTGTGTGTGAGATTGTGTGTGAGTGAGTGTGTGTGTGAGATTGTGTGTGAGTGAGTGTGTGAGATTGTGTGTGAGATTGTGTGTGAGTGAGTGTGTGTGTGAGATTGTGTGTGAGTGTGTGTGTGAGATTGTGTGTGAGTGTGTGTGTGAGATTGTGTGTGAGTGAGTGTGTGTGTGAGATTGTGTGTGAGTGAGTGTGTGAGATTGTGTGTGAGATTGTGTGTGAGTGAGTGTGTGTGTGAGATTGTGTGTGAGTGAGTGTGTGAGATTGTGTGTGAGATTGTGTGTGAGTGAGTGTGTGTGAGATTGTGTGTGAGTGAGTGTGTGAGATTGTGTGTGAGATTGTGTGTGAGTGAGTGTGTGTGTGAGATTGTGTGTGAGTGTGTGTGTGAGATTGTGTGTGAGTGAGTGTGTGTGTGAGATTGTGTGTGAGTGAGTGTGTGAGTGTGTGTGTGAGATTGTGTGTGAGTGAGTGTGTGTGTGAGATTGTGTGTGAGTGTGTGTGTGTGATTGTGTGTGAGTGAGTGTGTGTGTGAGATTGTGTGTGAGTGTGTGTGTGTGTGAGATTGTGTGTGAGTGTGTGTGTGAGATTGTGTGTGAGTGTGTGTGTGAGATTGTGTGTGAGTGAGTGTGTGTATGAGATTGTGTGTGAGTGTGTGTGTGTGTGAGATTGTGTGTGAGTGTGTGTGTGAGATTGTGTGTGAGTGAGTGTGTGTGTGAGATTGTGTGTGAGTGTGTGTGTGTGTGAGATTGTGTGTGAGTGTGTGTGTGAGATTGTGTGTGAGTGTGTGTGTGAGATTGTGTGTGAGTGAGTGTGTGTGTGAGATTGTGTGTGAGTGTGTGTGTGTGTGAGATTGTGTGTGAGTGTGTGTGTGAGATTGTGTGTGAGTGAGTGTGTGTGTGAGATTGTGTGTGTGTGTGTGTGTGTGAGATTGTGTGTGAGTGTGTGTGTGAGATTGTGTGTGAGTGTGTGTGTGTGTGAGTGTGTGTGTGAGATTGTGTGTGAGTGTGTGTGTGAGATTGTGTGTGAGTGAGTGTGTGTGTGAGATTGTGTGTGAGTGTGTGTGTGTGTGAGATTGTGTGTGAGTGTGTGTGTGAGATTGTGTGTGTGTGAGTGTGTGTGTGAGATTGTGTGTGAGTGTGTGTGTGAGATTGTGTGTGTGTGAGTGTGTGTGTGAGAGAGAGTGTGTGAGTGTGTGTGTGAGATTGTGTGTGAGTGAGTGTGTGTGTGAGATTGTGTGTGAGTGTGTGTGTGAGATTGTGTGTGTGTGAGTGTGTGTGTGAGATTGTGTGTGAGTGTGTGTGTGAGTCTTTTCCACTTCCATATGGAGGAGCTGGTCGGTTGTTTTCAGAGATTTGATTCAAGGACATAATCAGTACAGAGAGCAGCTTCACTCTAACTGCCTGTTTGCAGGAAATGAAGGGTTTTAGAGTTAAACACAGCCCCCTGGACTGATCCACACACACACATACACACACACACACACACACACTGTCTGTTTGGCACAAATAAACGAGCAGTTTCTGAAGTGTGTGTGGAATACTGTCTGTCCTGTTTCCGTTTGGGTCTGTGAGCAGCTCCTCTTAGAGAATCTGATCTGCTGTGCACGGGGACGGACTGCAGAGGAGCAGGAGGAACAGCCCAGTCCCAGCCTAGTCCCAGCCCAGTCACTACCCAGTCCCAGCCTAGTCCCAGCCCAGTCACTACCCAGTCCCAGCCTAGTCCCAGCCCAGTCACTACCCAATCCCAGCCTAGTCCCAGCCCAGTCCCAGCCCAGTCACTACCCAGTCCCAGCCCAGTCCCAGCCTAGTCCCAGCCTAGTCCCAGCCCAGTCACAGGCCAGTTGATGCCTTAGTGCAGTCTGGAGCCTCCAGCATGTCTTTCTAATGTCCTTCACCATTCTCAGAAGGTCCGTGTTGCTAGGGGCAACCCTCTGTTCTTAAAGAGATGAAATGAAATGACCTGAGAAACGAAACTGAACAAATCAGCCTTGAAATATCTGCACTCATCTCAGTACACAGACGTGACAATCTCTTGGTGTTTGTGTTGGTGAGCAGAATCCGGCGTCGGCTGACAAAAGCTCAGAGATCCCAGAGATCCCAGTGATCCCAGAGCTTTAATGGTTTGGATCTCACTCTCACTGTCTGATAATTAACCCCTTTCAGCACACTGTCTAATAACGCACAACCTTAAACCTTCTAGAAAGCTCTACTGGACAGATGGAGACAACATCAGCATGGCCAACACAGACGGCAGTAATCGCAGCGTCCTCTTCACCAGCCAGAAAGGACCAGTGGGTGAGTGTCTTTTTTCTGGACAGTCCGATTAGAGCTCTGATTAGAGTCAGACTGAGCTCCGGGGTTCCGGCATGCTTCACTTATCAAACACCTCCCTCTTACTCTCCTTATCTTTCACCTGCACAATAGTGTCCGAGTGAGGGGCTGGCTCTGCAGGTCGGGTTCAGATTCTAGCCCATTTCCAGAGGAACCGTCTCTGAAATACTGTGTAAACCTCAGATAGCTCCCTGCTCCCTACATAGTGGACTACATAGGCCACAAAGACCACACACCACAACCCTAAGGTTTATGAACTCTTCAGCGTGGGTGTGTACTTAAGCCCCGCCCCTCCCTGCCCACTTTACTATGATAGGCTGCACCTAGAAGCCCAGTGTTGATCTTTGACAGTGCAGTTTTGAAATTGTTAGATGTTTATTAGAGTTCTGTTGGAGGCCTTGGATATTCATACTGCTTTAGTGTCCTTTGTTACAGCGCCTCCTGGTGCTGTGGTAGGCTCATTGCACTTATTTAACTCTCCATTCTCCTGCTCTGCAGGTCTGTCCCTGGACTTTGATGAGAATCGTCTGTACTGGGTCAGCTCCGGCAACGGCACCATCAGCCGCTGCAACCTTGACGGTACCGGACTGGATGTGCTGGAGGGGGTGAAGGGCAAACTCAGCAAGCCCTCCACTCTGGCTATAATGGGTACGGCACCGAGCGGCTGATTAAGCCACAGTCACAGCATGACTATCACCAGAGTCCCTCTTCTGATGATTGACTGGGTTCTAACGCCTGTTGGGTTCTAACGTCTCTTGGGTTCTAATTGTTCCAGGTGAGAAGCTTTGGTGGGCGGATCAGGGAACAGATCAGATCGGCACCTGTGATAAGAAAGATGGAGAGAACTGGAAAGTTCTGCGGAACAGCACCTCGCCCATGATGCACATGAAGATCTACAACGAGACTGTGCAAACAGGTAGTGTGTGTGAGTGTGTGTGAGTGTGATGGTTTTATTTGATTTATTTCCAAAAAGTAAAAATCAGCAAAGAAATGGAAATATTCATATGCATTTTATATTAACATTTATTTACTCATTATTCTTCAATAAATCACATATCTGCTGGGCTCTCTGAGGAGGTGGGCTCACTGAGGAGGTTTGGGTGATTAAGGGGTAAATGGTGTCTTTGCTGTCTTCAGGCTCCAACCTGTGCAGTAATAATAATGGAGACTGCTCTCAGCTCTGCCTCCCCACCTCTCCCACCACCCGCGCCTGTATGTGCACTGCCGGATACAGCCTGAGGAGTGGACAGCAGTCCTGCGAGGGTAATGCATACACACACACACACAAACACACACATATATATATATATATATATATATATATATATATATATATATATATATATATATATATGAATGTTGCAGGGTTGCATGTGGTTCTGTTCAGGTCAGTCTTTTATGTTTCCTGTTCGCTTTGATCTCAGAACAGTAAAATCTCTAAACTAACCAGCTTTGATCCAGTCAGTCATTCTGAACAGTGTGTTTATGAAGCACATCAGTACTGTAAACACACAGTGTCCAACAGCAGTGCACACACACACACACACACACACACACACACTGCTGTAATACTGTGAGTGTGAGTGAGGTTTGCTGTTGGTTGAAGGTGTGGGCTCCTTCCTGCTGTACTCTGTTCATGAGGGAATCAGGGGCATCCCGCTGGACCCCGCCGACAAGTCTGACGCTCTGGTGCCGGTCTCTGGTTCCTCGCTAGCCGTCGGCATCGATTTCCATGCAGGTGAGTGACACACCTCTACATTATCCAACATCATAAGGTTTAGGTTTATATGTCCAAAAATCTTCTCAGGCTTTATAAATCAATAAAATTCACTATAAATTATTAACATTATTCCTAATGAGCAGCTCAAAATATTGAATCCAACATTCAACAGAATATTAATAATATTTCTGTTTCAGTAAAATATCACAATATATATAAAACAACATGTATTATTTGCATATTGTAAATAACATTCATATTATAGAATTTAAATCAATAAACAGATTTATGAATATAGCTCATATTTCAAAATGAGTGAATTTAAAGAACCTTCGCTGTTATATCGCTCTCCTTTCCCCATCCAGCCAGAACAAAACACACAGCGCCCCCAAATGCACAGACAAAGCGACTGTTCGAAGTGCGCTGTCGTCATTATTTTATTTTCCAGACCTAATATTTAATTTATTATGTTTTGAACTGTAGACTTGACATATGAATGTGATGTATGAACCTGGTGCTTGTGCTAGGGGAGAAATCAATATGCTGTATTGATTATTGATCATCTGAGAGGTAACGCATGTCAGAAGCTCCTGCTCTCTGTGAGGTCTGCGTTTACTGATTTGTAGACAATGATACGATCTACTGGGTGGACATGGGCCTGAGCACCATCAGCAGAGCAAAGAGAGACCAGACCTGGAGAGAGGACGTTGTGACCAATGGCATCGGCAGAGTGGAGGGCATAGCTGTGGACTGGATTGCAGGTTAGGTGTACACACACACACACACACACACACACACACACACACAGTCCTGTCTGTAAAGAGTTAATGGATGTGCTTGTGTGAGCTCTCAAGTATGTCATGAGTTAATGTTTGGATGGCGTATCTGGAGCGATAAGGCCAGATTGCCGCGCTCTGAGTAAACACGGGTTGTATAACGGCCTTCGGCGCTCGGCTGAGTTCCTATTCAAGAATTTATTCCTTCTGCACGTTGCTCAGCTCCAACCAGCAACCCACAGCCCAACATCACAGATCTCAGCCTGCAGAGACACAGAGCTTCTCCTCTCAGATCCTAAACTGAATAAACTCACTGACAGACCAACAAACTGCTCCAGCTTCAGAAACAGGTTTACTGAGCTGCTGTTCCTCCGGAGCTTATTCACAGCCGTATCTCCATTTTACTGAGTGGATTAGAGTACACACCAACTACAAGGGTTCTGTATAGTCCTGCAGAACAGTAGTGGAACCCTTTTGAAGAACCAGTGTAATTTCACTGCCAGTCACTGAGGTTTTCTAAGCAGTCTACATTTCCTGATGAAAAGTGAACGCACCGGTCAGGCGGTTCCCTGCTGTTGCTAGGGTGCTGTTAGGGGGTTACTATGCTACTCCAGGTACTTGTTAATGTGTGGCTGATATGGTATCTTAAGTGATTGCTAGATGTAGACCAGGTAGACCAGGTAGACGGGTCAGTCGTAGTCGGGGTTCAAATGTAGAGTAGTGAAATAAAAAGTCCTTCTTTTCTGATAAATTGCAATTGTTTGTTTGGATCTGTAGGGAACATCTATTGGACTGACCAGGGCTTTGATGTGATTGAGGTCGCCAGGCTAAACGGCTCTTTCCGTTACGTGGTCATCTCACAAGGACTGGACAAACCCAGAGCCATCGCCATCCACCCTGAGAAAGGGTGAGCTTTCTATCATGATCTGTCCATACCATATTTACACACACCATGGCATTGCCGCACTTGCTGTGTGTGTGTGTTTGTGTGTGTGTTCTCAGGTATCTGTTTTGGACCGAGTGGGGTCAGTACCCACGAATCGAGAGATCTCGCCTGGATGGCAGCGAGAGGGCAGTTCTGGTCAACGTCAGCATCAGCTGGCCCAACGGCATTTCCATCGACTATGAGGTAAAAGTAGGAACAGGGGCGTGTGTGATGTCCTGATTATTAGTTCAAAACATCAAAATCAGTATTCAGCAAAAACACAGCCTGTAATACAGATCAGGAGGGAGATAAAATTATCACACCAGACTGCCGTCCAATCAAGTTCTTGGATCTGATTGGTGGAGTTGTACTCTGGCTGTATACAGGGTCTAAATCTGTTTTTGTGTTGTGCTTTAATCTGTCTGACCGCCGCTGTAATCAGCTGTCCGTCTGCATCTCCTGCAGGAGGGTCTGCTGTACTGGTGCGACGCCCGTACTGATAAAATCGAGCGGATTAACCTGGAGACCGGAGAGAACCGGGAGCTGGTTCTGGCCAGCAACAACATGGATATGTTCTCTGTCTCTGTGTTCGAGAGCTACATCTACTGGAGCGATCGGTCAGTGCTGTTTTCTCTGTCTGACCAGAGCGCCTAAAGGCCTGTGGAGGACAGAGGTTTAATATAGTGATCATAGAGAGCCAAATTCTGAGTTTTATGAATTGCTGGAGTTTTAAACATATGTTTGTTTGTTTGATTGTTTGTTTGTTTGATTGTTTGTTTGTGCAGCACTCATTCTAACGGCTCTATAAAGAGGGGTAATAAACACAACGCTACAGACTCGGTTACCCTGAGGACGGGTTTGGGAGTGCAGCTGAAAGACATCAAGGTGTTCAACAGAGCCAGGCAGAAAGGTGAGCTCTATTAGTGGAAGCTCAGTGGTTTGATCACAGGGTTGTGGGTTCAATCACCAGATTCACAGTTGGGCATTTGAGCAAGGCCCTTGGCCCTCCCTGCTCCAGGGGGTGCTGTAACATGTCTGAATCCAGCTTTTCCATGTGAAGAGAAGAATTTCATTGTAGTGAAAGAGTGCTCCCTCTTCTTGTAGTGGCTGTTATTTTTATTGTTATTATTCTTATTTTTATTATTATTAATAACAGCAATAATAAATGATTAGTATTGTTAGTATTGAATCACTGTACTTTAGTGTATTTATTTTTGAGAAGAAATGGAAACACTGAACTGAAGGAGTGAAATATAGGAATAACCTGCATCTCCTAACTGTTAGGAACCAACGTCTGTAAGGAGAGTAACGGGGGCTGTCAGCAGCTGTGTCTTTACCGTGGAAACGGACAGCGGACGTGCGCCTGCGCTCACGGGATGCTGACTGAGGACGGGCAGAGCTGCCGTGACTACGACGGGTACTTGCTGTACTCCGAGAGGACTATACTGAAGAGCGTCCACCTGTCGGATGAACACAACCTGAACGCTCCCATCAAACCTTTCGAAGACCCCGAACACATGAAGAATGTGATTGCGCTGACCTTCGACTACCGCGGCGGGGGCGGCAAAGGAGCCAACCGGGTCTTCTACAGCGATATCCACTTTGGGAACATCCAGCAGATCAATGATGACGGCTCGAACCGGAAGACGGTGGTGGAGAGTGAGTGTGACCATGGAGCTTCTCCTTCCTCTCACACTGCTCTTCACTCAGTCCTGCTCTGCTCTCAAACCATCTGCCTTTCCCTCCTGCTGCGTATCAATGGTGGAAAATTCAGGTCCTGAAAGTCAAACTCGAACCCTGGATTCGGTTCCAGCTGCCTGGACGGCTCTGCTCTGCTGCTCCATCCAAAATCCTGGGGCGGAATTTTCCTTTCTGGACCTGAATTTGTCACATCTGCTAAATACTGTTAAAGTTTAATACACACAGCGCTTACTCCCCCAGTCCTCCCGTCCCCCAGTCCTCCCGTCCTCACGTCCTCCTGTCCCCCAGTCCTCCCGTCCTACTGTCCTCCTGTCCCCCAGTCCTCCCGTCCCCAGTCCTCACGTCCTACAGTCCTCTTGTCCCCCAATCCTCCCGTCCCCCAGTGATATCAGCTCCTCCTCTTCGTCTCCTTAAAGACATCCTGTGGTTGTACAGATGTCTTCTTGTGTCTGCAGTTCTGCATGCTTTCACTGGAGCGTTCCCCTCCTCCCTCTTTAGAGCCTCACAGCTGGAGAGAGTCCACTCCGAGCCTCAGAAGCTCTTTTAGTCAACAGTCTTGCAAACAGAGCGGGGAGGAGTTCAGAAGCACAGCCAGTTCTTTTGACTGTAGTGAAAACAGAGGGGTGGTTCTGGGTTCAGGGCGGCGCTGAGGCAGAGTGGGGGCTGATCTATGCTGAAACCGGGATTTTATGGAGCCTTAAACACTTCCAGAACACACACACACACACAGTACGGCTTTACTAGACCTTTAATCATATTAATAATTCATAAATCTGAATCACAGTTTTCACAGCAGTGAAGGAGTATAGCAGCTTTCTCCAGAAGATGATGAAACATTTAGGAATGAACAGTCATGTTCTTTAGGTTCTGGTCCAGGTTGGTCAGGACCGCAGGTATCTGGAGCTGGATACTTTACTTCACATTCAGTACTTTGCAATGTGTCGCCTCTCAGTCATGGAAGACATTTACATCCTCAGCAGAAAAGAGCTTCTTCAGGAGATCTGTTTAGAACCAGGACAACTTAAAGAACCATTGATGTTTTTAATGTAATTAAGGAGAGGTTCTGGTGTGTGTGGTTCTTTAAAGAACCATTTAACATTTAATTTAATTAACATGGTTCTTATAGTTATCATGGTAATCTCTTTGTAGGAGTGTATGTAGAACCCTTTCTGGTTATGCAAATTCTAACTGTAGGTTAGAACCTACTGAATACAGTACTTTTAAGCATTAAAATAGTCTCTTCTCTTCAGCAACCATGAGCCAATAGCAACACTCGTCCCAGAATCTAGACAGCTGATTGGCTGTGTATATTGCATTCAGTATGTGTGCTATTAACATTAGCGCTTTTGATTAGTGTGTAATGTTAATACACTCACTCAATTTCGGCCATTTAGAGTTTTATATGGAATGATGATGATGATGATGATGATGATGTTGTTGAGGGTAAAATAGTGGAGAATCTCAACTAATCCAGTTTTCTTTAGGAACTACTTTTTGTAGCCTACACCCTGCAGCATGTAACCCTCCACCATTTTAATGATCCGATTTAAAAGCAGGTTCTAGAGCCGAACTCTTCTCAGAACTCTGGTAGAACCGTGTCTCAGGCATCAGGCAGCGTCTTCATCACCATTAGGTGAAGAACTTTCTGTGAGGAGCTTTTATTAGAGCTTCAGACGTCTGCTTCCCTTCACCTCCACTGTAGAACCACAGCTCTGACTGGGGGAGATTATCTAGAACCTCCACTGTAGAACTCCAGCTCTGACTGGGGGAGCTTATCTAGAACCGAAAGTTTCACACCAAACCCTCCAAACCCACTAAACCCCACCTCTGACCGAGTCTGTTCATCTGAACTGTTTATTTCAGTATTTCCTCTTTAAGGTGTTTGTTTTCTGCAACTTCTTCTTCTGAAAAGCAGCTTGAGCTCTTTCCTGAACTTTTGCGACATGAAGACGTACAGAATGGGGTTCATAACCGTGGAAGAAGTGGCCATGATCCGAGCAAAGGTAGCGAAGGGTCCGTAACGTGGGGAAGGCCCCATTGCTGTACCCTGATCTGTGAGTTGGGCCAGCATCAGGCCATAGGAGGGCAGCCAGCAGAGAGCAAAAGCCAGCACCAGCAGGACGGAGGTGTGGGTCACCTGGGTCTGGTAGTGTTCCAGGCGGTCCGTTTGGCCCACCCGACTCTGTCTGGCCTTTCTCAGAAAGTGGTATATTTTCCAGTATGCTACAACAATGACCCCTAGTGGAAGAGCAAAAGCAAACAGGAAATGGCAAACCCCGTACGCCAGCTGGCCCGTGTCGGACAGGAAGTTAAAGCAGATCAGGTCCTGCCTGGCTGTGCGGGCTTCAGTTCCAGGGACCAGTGTGCGCCAGGCGAACTGAGGAATGGCTAAAACGACAGCTGGTACCCACAGCACCCCTGTGGCCACTTTCGTACGACCGTCCCTGCGCCAACGGTACGCCTTGGTTGGATGGACCACAATAACATAGCGACCGAAGGCCAAGGCTGCTAGCGTAAAGGCGCTAGTGGAGGTGCACATGGCTCCCAGGAAGCTCACAGCCTTGCACATGAAGTCTCCAAAAGGCCAATGCCGCATGGCTATGGCAACCGTGTGATACGGGACGCAGGACAGGAGAAGAAGATCAGCCACGCTTAGTGACAGGAGAAGAATGTCTGTTCCGTTGGCGTTTGTTGGTTGGATTCCTCTGTTGGTGGCTCCGTTCGTCTGCTGGCGCCCGCCCTTCATTGTCCGGCAGATGATGACGATGACCAGGACGTGTCCCACCACTCCTGTAACCAGGATGAAAGTGTCCAGTATGGGTACCAGCACCCGCTCGATGTCACTTGGTCCTGACACATTGCTGATGTCACCAGGTCCAGACTCATTGCTAGTGTAGTTTGTGAGAAAGTTTTCCATGACTGACGTTAACGAGTCCCCATTCCGACTTGACCAGTTCCAAAGCTCGTACTGTTCCGTCGACCAAGTCCCAAGGTCACTTCACATAAATCAGAACACTTCCCTGTAATCGTAAAAGTCCAGATAACCAACTGCAGTGTTCACTTGACTAATCCTGAGCCGTGAGAGAGTATTCCCGAAGTGGGTCCCGAAGAACGAGGACACATGACAGCACTCCCACTGATGGATATTTACAGTAGTCGTAAAGCATTGATGAAACACCTTGCTGGAATGATTACTGCATAGGCAAATATGCTGAAGTCCAAAGGACATTCCCTGAGGAGGAACGTAGCCCTTGGTCAGTTTTGTCCTCAGAGTCAACTTTACATTCCCAGCTCCTGTAGACTCCTGACCACTCCACCGCTTGAATCCTCAGCAGCACAGTGTTCAGCTGAAACTCAAGCTGAAACTCGAGCTGACCAATGAGGACAGAGGGGATTTGTTGTTGAGTATGCCCTCCAGCGGCGTCACGGTTCTCTCGAATTCCATGTTTGAAAAGAAAATGTGACAGTCAGTCCATGTGAGGAAGAGTCGACTGTCCATCTATTCCACAGATACCCACCAGAATGTCCAGAGACAGACTGTCCCGAACTGCACGGTGACGAGCAAGGGGAGTGTGTCGAGCTGTGCCTCAGACACTGAGGTGAAGAGTGTGTGAGAGAAGCCAGATGTCCTTTGAACTCTGTACAGTGACGAAGGTCCATAAACAGGGAAATCTGTTTGGCTAGTGGTTGGGATGGTTGTCGGCGGGAGTGTGCTTTCCATCCATAAAAGCAGATCTGAAGCTTTACGGGTCACATCCTGCTGTCAGTTTTCTTTGTGTGTTTGCTGCGTATAAAAGCAGATGCTGAACTTTGATCCTCTCACACACTTTTCTTTGTTCTTTGGAAAGTTTACCACAGCAGGACTGAAGAAGGTAGAAATGAGAAGTTCTGTAATGTGATGCACAGTAAAACGAGAAGACTGTGCCTCTGAACTGAATTAGGCGACTGTAAAACATCATTTCAAACAGAAATATCATTCTTGTTATAGAGAGACTGACCTCTGACTAGTTTATTTGGGTTTATTGTAATGGTAAATGTTTGAAGGTGAACATTACTGTTAGTGTGATTGTGAGAGCTTAACGTAGGCCTCAGAACTGTAGCACTGGCAGTCAGGCCTCCGACAGGCCCACTAACATTTTCCCTTTCGCTCCGTTTCTATTATTCATTTTTGTTATTTCAGTCTCTGACTGTCTTCTAGACCTGCAAGCACTTAATTCTTCCACTGCATGATGAACCATTTACGTAATTGAAACCAGACACACAGAGTCCCACCTCTGCTCGGCTCTCTCTCTCGCCCAGGCTTTAATGGTGTTGGGCAGTAAGCGGAGCTGAAGAACGCGCTGGGGAAGCGTCCAGAGCTCTTCTCCGCTTCATCATAAGAGCCTTGTGTGAGAAAGCACGTCTTTAGAAAAGTCTGGATCGTAAAGACTGGAATGGCTCCGCATCCGGGCTCCCTCTCGGGCAGAGCGGTCAGCTGTGATCCTGCTGAGCTGGTGTAGTTCAACAAGCGCAGCTTTGAGTAGATTAACAGAGAGAGGCAGTGAGGCATCGCCACAGCTAACCAGAACACTGCACGCTGATTATTGATGATCAGATTCACTTCAACACATCTGAAATATAATAAACACGCCCACAGTCTGAGCAGATCCCCGGCTTCCTTTTACCTCCAAATCCAGGAGGAAGAGCACAGTTTACCATCTAGACCAATCGAAATGCTCCGAAATAATTTGGGATAAAATTATATAAAATATGAATAATGATCTTCCCTACCATTCACATCATCAGACATCATCTTCCCCACTGTTATTTTATTTCCAGTAATAACTGTAATAATGTGGATTTAATATGACATGATTTTCCAGAAGGTGTTTTTAAAGTATAATTTTAAATGATCACTTTTGTCTAAAAATAATAAAAATAAGCCCTTGATGTTCTTCAGTTCCTCAGTCGGACTGATAGAAGTAACCCTAACCTTCTAAAGGCAGTGAAAGCTCTTCTGCAGTGAGTGGTTTGTCTCTGCTGCAGATGTTGGCTCTGTGGAAGGCCTGGCTTATCACCGGGCGTGGGACACGCTCTACTGGACCAGCTACACCACTTCAACCATCACCCGACACACAGTGGACCAGAGCCGCTGGGGAGCCTATGACCGGGAGACCGTGGTCACCATGTCAGGGGATGACCACCCAAGAGCTTTCGTTCTGGACGAGTGTCAGAAGTGAGTTATATTTGGAGACCTACACTGTAGTCCAGAGCTCCTCCCGAGTTCCTCCTAAAACCAAGGGTATTCATCATGAGTAGAATAAACCTTCTAAATGTTTACACATAGCTGTGTAGGATTTGGTTGCGTTTGAGAGCATCAGTGAGTATTGGATGGAGCTCCATGCATCATGCCAGAGAACACACTGCATACCGGGGACAGCCCACAAGACCGGCCTGATGTTCTGGAGATGTTCTGACCCAGTTGTCTGTCACAGTCTGGTTCTTGTCAAAGTGTCTCACATTCTTATGCTTGTCAGTTTTTCCTGCTTCATCACCTTCATCACCTTCAAGAACAGACTGTTCACTCGCTGACTAATAGATCCACCCTTGACAGACAGGAGACACTGTAGATGTTAGATGTCAGTGGTACTAATGTTATGGCTGATCAGTGAATGTATGGTGGATTATTCTGGTATCAGTCAGCTCTGAATGGTGTTAGCAGTGAAAGCTCTTCTGCTGCTGAATCACAGCCATTTGTATTCAGTGCTAAATTCGACCTCTAGACATGCGTGCGTGTGACCGGAGTGCTGATGGGTGTGTAATTCAAACTGGAGCAGAAGAGGTCAGTGCAGCGACCAGTGTCCTCATTTACGTCCCGAGAATTCAGATTCCCTGAGAAAAGCAGGAGCAAAATTCATCCGAGGCTAAAGTAGCTAAACAGTATTGGGAGCTTGTACCCCACCCATTAGCACTGCGCTAACTGCATGTCCTCTCCTCTCTTTAGTCTGATGTTTTGGACTAACTGGAATGAGCAGTCCCCCAGCATCATGAGGGCCCAGCTGTCTGGCTCTAACGTTCTGGTGATCATCGGGACAGACATCCGCACACCCAATGGTCTGGCCATCGACCACCGTGCAGAGAAGCTGTACTTCACCGACGCCACGCTGGACAAGATAGAGCGCTGCGAGTACGACGGCAGCCACCGCTACGTGAGTCTGACCACACACACACACACACACACACACATATGGCTGCCCACCAGGTTCAGTGATGGGACAAGGAGGGGTTATAGCAAAGTTCTGGGTTGTACAGTGCACGTGGGGCCTAGATGAGATATGTCATATGAGTAATGATGGGACCTATTTGGGAAGCCCAACTGGGCCCCAGTACAACGCATGCACAAACCCACTCAGAACTCATGCCCACCTGGATCCCACCTAGCCCAGCTGGGCTGTTTTGTGTTGTGCCTCATTCACAAATCAGAGCTGAAACTTATAGCTTCAGTATGAGTGGGAGGAGCTTAACAGCTGTAAGATGAATAGGTAAACACATCACAAGAAAGGCTTTTTCTGGCCTGGTTCTGAGAATGAAACACTGTAGTTCAGAATATTGGTTTTAATGGAGGGTGTTTCCTCTGTAGGTGATTCTGAAGAACGAGCCGGTCCACCCGTTCGGCCTCGCCGTTTATGGTGACCAGATCTTCTGGACGGACTGGGTTCGCCGGGCCGTCCTCCGTGCTGGCAAGTTTGTGGGCGCTGACATGAAGGTCCTGCGTGCTGACATTCCTCAACAGCCAATGGGAATCATTGCTGTAGCCAACGACACCAATAGCTGTAAGTCTGTGTGGTGCTGGTTTCCAGGCTTTACTGGATGTTGCTGCAACTGTAGCTGAGCGTTCGGAGGAGAGTCGCTGTTTAACGGGTCAGCTGTGTGCTCTGAGGGCCGTAGCTGCATTATTACCAAGTGCATTTTCTGAACCTTTACAAATTGAATAGTTACTTCAGCAGCCACTGGCATCAGAAGTTTGGGGACACCTAGCTTTTCATAAAGGTATTAATAGTAACACAGATCAGCAGATTTGATTTGTCATTTTTGCTGAAACTTACCATCTTAAAGGACCCCAGGTACATATCAGTAACTGTTCCAGCCTGGGCATGGCGGCAAAGGTCACACAGTCTGAGCTTTTAACCAATTAATTGGTTAAACCCCAAGGGGGGTTTCGGGGGTTTAATGGGTTTGGTGGGTTTGGTGTAAAACGCTCGGTTCTGGCTAACTTTACCCAGTCTGAACGGTTCACAGTGGTGGTGAACAGAAGCAGACGTCTGAACATAAAACCTTCACTTAGTTAAAGTCAGAGTACGTTCAGAGAGACGTTCAGAGAAACGTTTATATGAGCCAAGGGGTCCCCAAACTAGGTCTACGGAAATTTCAGAGCAGAGTGAGCAGTCACGCTGCATTTCATCTTCTCATATATGAATGTGTGTGTGTGTGTGTGTGTTCACACTCCATTGGAGCGTCTTAGCTCGGTAATTAAGTGCCAAAAGTAATCTCAGAATCTGACACAGCTGAGGAGAACTCCATACAGCCCGGAGAGCAGGACCGTCTCACACACGATCAATATCTCATGAGCCCATTCACTCCACCTGCCACTCAATCAGCCAGACCCCGCCTCCTCAGAAAACACCTCCTAAACAATACGCTCCACCCGTCTGCGCTGTGTGAAATGAGGGCTGTGGTTCCGCTGAGAGTGAGAGTGTGTTAGGAAGTGTGAGAAAAAAACCCTTATTATAACAGATCCTTTCTCTGTCGGTCAGAGCTGCTTTGTCTCAGTGTTTGTTCGAGTGAAGGACAGGTTTTATTGTGTCTCAGAAGCTCCTCCTCCTCTGCCGCCCTCCTCCACTATCACACACTCGCTGCGGAAAATCCCATTTGGGAAGTGTCAAGCTGGATTACTGGCTGCCTGATGGAGCACTGTATTAGTGCTGCAGCCCTGTGTGTGGGTGTGTGTGTATGTGTGTGGGTGTGTGTGCATTGGAGGTAAAGGATTGATCTACAGGTTGTTGACAAATAAGATATTTCAAATTCTACATTTAAAACTAAACTAGATTTTAATATTTAAATTGTGTATTTATTTCATCATATAATCATATTAATTTATTTGTAATGAAATAAAAAAATTGAATTATGAATTAATGTACCACCCAGAATATGGTATGTTGAGTAACACATTAATAATGATACACACTCCTGAACGCGCTGTCGGCCGTTACAGACCTGTCTATTAGTCATTCATTAACTCAGTGTGGGAACCTGCTGTGTTCAGTGCAGTTAGACAGAGTTGCTCTTCTGTGGACAGGAAGTGACGTCATTCTTTATTCCTCTTCATGAGCATCAGTAGGTACTACAGTGTGACTCTGTTCAGACATGAGTGAATTAGCACTAATTTGTTTGTGTGTGTGTGTGTGTGTGTGTGTGTGTGTGTGTGTGTGTGTGTAGGTGAGTTCTCCCCGTGCAGGTTGAATAATGGAGGTTGTCAGGATCTTTGCCTGCTGTCGTTTGAGGGCAAGGTCAACTGCAGTTGCCGTGGAGACCGAAAACTCCTGGAAGACAACACTTGTGTCTGTAAGAGTCCCAAACTTCACACTCTGCACCCCATCTCCCCACATAGCCCCATCTCCCCATAGCCCCATCTCCACATAGCCCCATCTCCCCATAGCCCCATCTCCACATCTCCCAATCTCCCCATAGCCCCATCTCCACATCTCCCCATAGCCCCATCTCCCCATAGCCCCATCTCCACATAGCCCCATCTCCCCATAGCCCCATCTCCACATAGCCCCATCTCCCCATAGCCCCATCTCCACATAGCCCCATCTCCCCATAGCCCCATCTCCACATCTCCCCATAGCCCCATCTCCCCATAGCCCCATCTCCCCATAGCCCCATCTCCCCATAGCCCCATCTCCACATAGCCCCATCTCCCCATAGCCCCATCTCCACATAGCCCCATCTCCCCATAGCCCCATCTCCACATCTCCCCATAGCCCCATCTCCCCATAGCCCCATCTCCACATAGCCCCATCTCCACATAGCCCCATCTCCCCATAGCCCCATCTCCACATAGCCCCATCTCCCCATAGCCCCATCTCCACATCTCCCAATCTCCCCATAGCCCCATCTCCACATCTCCCCATAGCCCCATCTCCCCATAGCCCCATCTCCCCATAGCCCCATCTCCACATCTCCCAATCTCCCCATAGCCCCATCTCCACATCTCCCCATAGCCCCATCTCCCCATAGCCCCATCTCCACATCTCCCAATCTCCCCATAGCCCCATCTCCACATCTCCCCATAGCCCCATCTCCCCATAGCCCCATCTCCACATCTCCCAATCTCCCCATAGCCCCATCTCCACATCTCCCAATCTCCCCATAGCCCCATCTCCACATCTCCCCATAGCCCCATCTCCCCATAGCCCCATCTCCACATAGCCCCATCTCCACATCTCCCAATCTCCCCATAGCCCCATCTCCACATCTCCCAATCTCCCCATAGCCCCATCTCCACATCTCCCCATAGCCCCATCTCCCCATAGCCCCATCTCCACATAGCCCCATCTCCACATCTCCCAATCTCCCCATAGCCCCATCTCCACATCTCCCAATCTCCCCATAGCCCCATCTCCACATCTCCCCATAGCCCCATCTCCCCATAGCCCCATCTCCCCATAGCCCCATCTCCACATAGCCCCATCTCCACATCTCCCAATCTCCCCATAGCCCCATCTCCACATCTCCCAATCTCCCCATAGCCCCATCTCCACATCTCCCAATCTCCCCATAGCCCCATCTCCACATCTCCCAATCTCCCCATAGCCCCATCTCCACATAGCCCCATCTCCCCATAGCCCCATCTCCCCATAGCCCCATCTCCACATCTCCCAATCTCCCCATAGCCCCATCTCCACATCTCCCCATAGCCCCATCTCCCCATAGCCCCATCTCCACATAGCCCCATCTCCACATCTCCCCATAGCCCCATCTCCCCATAGCCCCATCTCCACATAGCCCCATCTCCCCATAGCCCCATCTCCCCATAGCCCCATCTCCACATAGCCCCATCTCCCCATAGCCCCATCTCCACATAGCCCCATCTCCCCATAGCCCCATCTCCACATCTCCCCATCTCCACATAGCCCCATCTCCCCATCTCCACATCTCCCCATCTCCCCATAGCCCCATCTCCACATAGCCCCATCTCCCCATAGCCCCATCTCCACATAGCCCCATCTCCACATAGCCCCATCTCCCCATAGCCCCATCTCCACATAGCCCCATCTCCCCATAGCCCCATCTCCCCATCTCCACATCTCCCCATCTCCCCATAGCCCCATCTCCACATAGCCCCATCTCCCCATAGCCCCATCTCCACATAGCCCCATCTCCACATAGCCCCATCTCCCCATAGCCCCATCTCCACATAGCCCCATCTCCCCATAGCCCCATCTCCACATCTCCCAATCTCCCCATAGCCCCATCTCCACATCTCCCCATAGCCCCATCTCCCCATAGCCCCATCTCCCCATAGCCCCATCTCCACATCTCCCAATCTCCCCATAGCCCCATCTCCACATCTCCCCATAGCCCCATCTCCCCATCTCCACATCTCCCCATCTCCCCATAGCCCCATCTCCACATCTCCCAATCTCCCCATAGCCCCATCTCCCCATAGCCCCATCTCCCCATAGCCCCATCTCCACATCTCCCCATCTCCACATAGCCCCATCTCCCCATAGCCCCATCTCCACATCTCCCAATCTCCCCATAGCCCCATCTCCACATCTCCCCATAGCCCCATCTCCCCATAGCCCCATCTCCACATAGCCCCATCTCCCCATAGCCCCATCTCCCCATAGCCCCATCTCCACATAGCCCCATCTCCCCATAGCCCCATCTCCACATCTCCCCATCTCCACATAGCCCCATCTCCCCATCTCCACATCTCCCCATCGCCCCATAGCCCCATCTCCACATAGCCCCATCTCCCCATAGCCCCATCTCCACATCTCCCAATCTCCCCATAGCCCCATCTCCACATCTCCCAATCTCCACATAGCCCCATCTCCACATAGCCCCATCTCCCCATAGCCCCATCTCCACATCTCCCAATCTCCCCATAGCCCCATCTCCACATCTCCCCATAGCCCCATCTCCACATAGCCCCATCTCCACATCTCCCCATAGCCCCATCTCCCCATAGCCCCATCTCCCCATAGCCCCATCTCCACATAGCCCCATCTCCCCATAGCCCCATCTCCACATCTCCCCATCTCCCCATAGCCCCATCTCCACATAGCCCCATCTCCCCATAGCCCCATCTCCACATCTCCCAATCTCCCCATAGCCCCATCTCCACATCTCCCCATCTCCACATAGCCCCATCTCCCCATCTCCCCATCTCCCCATCTCCCCATCTCCACATCTCCCCATCTCCACATCTCCACATCTCCCCATCTCCCCATAGCCCCATCTCCCCATAGCCCCATCTCCACATCTCCCAATCTCCCCATAGCCCCATCTCCACGTCTCCCCATCTCCACATAGCCCCATCTCCCCATCTCCCCATCTCCCAATCTCCACATCTCCCCATCTCCCAAACTCCCCATCTCCCCATCTCCACATCTCCCCATAGCCCCATCTCCCCATAGCCCCATCTCCCCATCTCCCCATATCCCCATATCTCCACATCTCCACATCTCCACATATCTCCACACATCTCCCCATCTCCACATCTCCACATCTCCACATCTCCACATCTCCCCATATCTCCACATCTCCACATCTCCCAATCTCCCCATCTCCACATCTCATCATCTCCCCATATCTCCACATCTCCCAGTTTGATTCATTACTGAAAATGTTTATATGATTTCGTATTTTTAATGAACTGTGTAATTGTATAATTCATGTAATTATGTGGATGATTGGTCTGTTTGGGCTGAGCTCTGTCAGTTACAGTGGTTCTAACAGTGCTGTTGGTTCTGTGTTCTGTGTTCCTCAGCGCTGAACTCCTCATGCAGTAGTATTTATGACTTTGAGTGTGGGAATGGAGACTGCATTAACTACACTCTCACCTGTGACGGGATGGCCCACTGCAAAGACAAGTCCGACGAGAAGCAGTCCTACTGCAGTGAGTACTGTGTGTGTGTGTGTGTGTGTGTGTGTGTGTGTGTATGTGTGTGTGTGTGTGCGTGTGTGTGTGTGTGTGTGTGTGTGTGTGTGTGTGTTTGCTGTCCCAGGCGTTATAGGGACATTCTGGAGATCACCATGAGACATTTTCCTCCCTTCAAAGAAAGATACTTTCATTTAAAAACTGGGTGTAGTAGAGGTAGTGTGTTAGTGTGAGAGTTAGATCATATTAATCATAATCATAATAACAGTAATAATAATAATAATAATAAGTTTAAGTAAGAATAGTTTATACATTTGTAGCACTGCCTAAGAACTGAAACACTGAGATGAACACACTGCAGTGTTTATTACAGAAGAGTGAAAAGGTGATTATTATACAGTAATAATTAACCCAGAGAAATAAGCAGCAGAGTGAAGACCAAAAACTGGTACTCTGTCTGAGGTTTCTGGACCACACTGGACTCAGTAATGCAGTTTGATTTGCCAACTGTGTTTATATAAGGTGATTAATCACAGTAATGTTCTAAAATGGTTCTAGATAACGAGCTGACACTGGTTCTAATAAATATCCAGTAAAAGTTCTTCTGACAAGCTGAGAGTTAAAACAGCCTGTTTAGAGGGAGATGGCAATGGTTTATGAGTGTATGATAAAGTGTGTGTGTGTGTGTGTGTGTGTGTGTGTGTGTGTGTGTGTGTGTGTTTAGCTAATCGTGACTGTAAGAAAGGTTATAAGCGGTGTGTGAACGGGCGCTGTGTGAGGCTGAGCTCCTGGTGTAACGGCCGGAACGACTGTGGAGACAATTCAGACGAGCTCTTCTGTAACGGTAAGAAGAAAACTCACCCTCAGATCAGACCCTCACACACTCACCCTCACACACTCACCCTCAGATCAGACCCTCACACACTCACCCTCACACACTCACCCTCAGATCAGACCCTCACACACTCACCCTCACACACTCACCCTCAGATCAGACCCTCACACACTCACCCTCACACACTCACCCTCAGATCAGACCCTCACACACTCACCCTCACACACTCACCCTCAGATCAGACCCTCACACACTCACCCTCACACACTCACCCTCAGATCAGACCCTCACACACTCACCCTCACACACTCACCCTCACACACCTTACACCCTCACACACTCACCCTCACACACTCACCCTCACACACCTTACACCCTCACACACCTTACACCCTCACACACTCACCCTCACACACTCACCCTCAGATCAGACCCTCACACACTCACCCTCACACACTCACCCTCACACACTCACCCTCAGATCAGACCCTCACACACTCACCCTCACACACTCACCCTCAGATCAGACCCTTACACACTCACCCTCACACACTCACCCTCAGATCAGACCCTCACACACTCACCCTCACACACTCACCCTCAGATCAGACCCTCACACACTCACCCTCACACACTCACCCTCAGATCAGACCCTCACACACTCACCCTCACACACTCACCCTCACACACCTTACACCCTCACACACTCACCCTCACACACTCACCCTCACACACCTTACACCCTCACACACCTTACACCCTCACACACTCACCCTCACACACTCACCCTCAGATCAGACCCTCACACACTCACCCTCACACACTCACCCTCACACACTCACCCTCAGATCAGACCCTCACACACTCACCCTCACACACTCACCCTCAGATCAGACCCTTACACACTCACCCTCACACACTCACCCTCAGATCAGACCCTCACACACTCACCCTCACACACTCACCCTCAGATCAGACCCTCACACACTCACCCTCACACACTCACCCTCAGATCAGACCCTCACACACTCACCCTCACACACTCACCCTCAGATCAGACCCTCACACACTCACCCTCACACACTCACCCTCAGATCAGACCCTCACACACTCACCCTCACACACTCACCCTCACACACCTTACACCCTCACACACTCACCCTCACACACTCACCCTCAGATCAGACCCTCACACACTCACCCTCACACACTCACCCTCACACACCTTACACCCTCACACACTCACCCTCACACACTCACCCTCAGATCAGACCCTCACACACTCACCCTCACACACTCACCCTCAGATCAGACCCTCACACACCTTACACACTCACACACTCACCCTCACACACCTTACACCCTCACACACTTACCCTCACACACTCACCCTCACACACTTACCCTCACACACCTTACACCCTCACACACCTTACACACTCACACACTCACCCTCACACACCTTACACCCTCACACACCTTACACACTCACACACTCACCCTCACACACTCACCCTCACACACCTTACACACTCACACACCTTACACCCTCACACACTTACCCTCACACACTCACCCTCACACACCTTACACACTTACCCTCACTCACCTTACACCCTCACACACTTACCCTCACACACTCACCCTCAGATCAGACCCTCACACACTCACCCTCACACACTCACCCTCACACACCTTACACCCTCACACACTTACCCTCACACACTCACCCTTACACACTCACACACTCACCCTTACACACCTTACACCCTCACACACTTACCCTCACACACTCACCCTCACACACCTTACACACTCACACACTTACCCTCACACACTCACACTCACCCTCACACACCTTACACCCTCACACACTCACCCTCAGATCAGACCCTCACACACTCACCCTCACACACTCACCCTCACACACTCGCCCTCACACACCCTCACACACTCACCCTCACACACTCACCCTCACACACCTTACACCCTCACACACCTTACACCCTCACACACTCACCCTCAGATCAGACCCTCACACACTCACCCTCACACACTCACCCTCACACACCTTACACCCTCACACACATACCCTCACACACTCACCCTCACACACTCACCCTCACACACCTTACACCCTCACACACTCACCCTCACACACTCACCCTCACACACCTTACACCCTCACACACCCTCACACACTCACTCTCACACACCTTACACCCTCACACACCCTCACACACTCACCCTCAGATCAGACCCTCACACACTCACCCTCACACACTCACCCTCACACACCTTACACACTCACACACTTACCCTCACACACTCACCCTCACACACTCACCCTCACACACCTTACACCCTCACACACTCACCCTCACACACCTTACACCCTCACACACTTACCCTCACACACTCACCCTCACACACTCACCCTCACACACCTTACACCCTCACACCCTCACACACACTACCCTCACACACTCTGCCCTCACACACTCTACCCTCACACACTCTGCCCTCACACACTCACCCTCAGATCAGACCCTCACACACTCACCCTCACACACCTTACACCCTCACACACACTACCCTAGCACACACTGCCCTCACATACTCTACCCTCACACACTCTGCCCTCACACACTCTACCCACACACACTCTACCCACACACACCTTACACTCACACACACTACCCTCACACACTCTACCCTCACACACTCTGCCCTCACACACTCTACCCTCACACACTCTACCCACACACACCTTACACTCACACACACTACCCACACACACTCTGCCCTCACACACTCTACCCTCACACACTCTGCCCTCACACACTCTACCCACACACACTCTGCCCTCACACACTCTACCCACACACACTCTGCCCTCACACACTCTACCCACACACACTCTACCCACACACACTCTGCCCTCACACACTCTACCCACACACACTCTGCCCTCACACACTCTACCCACACACACTCTGCCCTCACACACTCTACCCACACACACTCTACCCACACACACTCTGCCCTCACACACTCTACCCACACACACTCTGCCCTCACACACTCTACCCTCAGCACTGCTGTGATCTGCTGTTTCTGATATACAGAGAAAAGCTGTTTACGTACTTACTGGTGTGTGTGTGTGTGTGTGTGTGTGTGTGTGTGTGTGTGTGTGTTCTCCAGCCACTTTGTGCACCCCGGATCAGTTCCAGTGTCGGGATGGGAGGTGTATCTCCAACTCCAGCCGCTGTAATCAAGTGGTGGACTGTGAGGATGCCAGTGATGAGATGAATTGCAGTAAGAGACTAAACCTGTTCTAAACCAGCTCTAAACCAGAACTAAACCAAAACTAAACCAGAACTAAACCAGCTCTAAACCAGAACTAACCAGAACTAAACCAGCTCTAAACCAGAACTAAACCAGCTCTAAACCAGAACTAAACCAGAACTAAACCAGCTCTAAACCAGAACTAAACCAGAACTAAACCATCTCTAAACCAGAACTAAACCAGCTCTAAACCAAAACTAAACCAACTCTGAACCAGAACTAAACCAGAACTAAACCAGCTCTAAACCAGAACTAAACCAGCTCTAAACCAGCTCTAAACCAGAACTAAACCAGAACTAAACCAACTCTAAACCAAAACTAAACCAACTCTGAACCAGAACTAAACCAGAACTAAACCAGCTCTAAACCAGAACTAAACCAGCTCTAAACCAGAACTAAACCAGAACTAAACCAGCTCTAAACCAGAACTAAACCAGCTCTAAACCAGAACTAAACCAGAACTAAATCAACTCTGAACCAGAACTAAACCAGCTCTAAACCAGAACTAAACCAGAACTAAATCAACTCTAAACCAGAACTAAACCAGCTCTAAACCAGAACTAAACCAACTCTAAACCAGAACTAAACCGGAACTAAACCAACTCTGAACCAGAACTAAACCAACTCTAAACTAGAACTAAACCGGAACTAAACCAACTCTAAACCAGAACTAAACCAACTCTAAACCAGAACTAAACCAACTCTGAACCAGAACTAAACCAGAACTAAACCGGAACTAAACCAACTCTGAACCAGAACTAAACCAACTCTAAACTAGAACTAAACCGGAACTAAACCAACTCTAAACCAGAACTAAACCAACTCTGAACCAGAACTAAACCAACTCTAAACCAGAACTAAACCAACTCTGAACCAGAACTAAACCAACTCTAAACCAGAACTAAACCAACTCTAAACCAGAACTAAACCAACTCTGAACCAGAACTAAACCAACTCTGAACCAGAACTAAACCGGAACTAAACCGGAACTAAACCAGAACTAAACCAGAGAGAGGGAACCTAAAGCAGAGAGGCAGCTGGCAGTAGTGATGATGAGGATGATGATGATGATGATGATGATGATGATGAGATTAATGAAGAGGATAAGGATGATAAGGATGAGGATGACGAGGGTGAGGATGATGATGAGGATGAGGATGAAGAAGATGATGAGTCAGCTGCTCTTCCTCCTCAGCTGCGACCGACTGCTCCAGCTACTTCCGGCTGGGGGTGAAAGGTGTGAGCTATCAGAGGTGTGAGTTCACCACGCTCTGCTACGCCTCCTCCTGGGTGTGTGACGGCTCCAACGACTGTGGAGACTTCTCTGATGAGAGTCACTGCCCAGGTAGCACACACACACACACACACACGTGTATATATGCATATGAATAGATACATGTGTTATAAATATCATTTATTTATTTATTTATTTATTATTTATTATTTAATTCTGTATATTAATTGTTTTTTAGAAAACGCAACCATACAGAGCAGGGAGACACTCCGACTCTATAATATATAACATCACTATTATAACTATAACTATATATAACATCACTATTGCTCTCTTTATCTCTCTCTCCCTCTCTCCCTCTCTCTCTCTCAGGTCCCACAGACCCCGGGAAGAGGAAGTGTCCTCCTAGTTTCTTCGCCTGTCCGAGCGGACGCTGCATCCCCATGACCTGGACCTGCGACAAGGAGAACGACTGTGAGAACGGAGCCGACGAAGTGAACTGCGGTGAGAAGAACACACTCAGATGCGGTGTTCTCCAGTTCTAGATCACTTCTAGATCAGTGTTTTATCAGACTTCTTTCTCGGCCCTGAATCCTGTATCAGAGCGAGCGATTTCCTGTCCTGCTTTTAGACAGACAGAACCAAGATCCGTGTGTGTCTGTAATTCAGGTGTGTGGCGAGTGACATCAGTGCTCCGGTGCTGCTCGTCTTACTGGTCTCCATCACCAGCTGTGTCTCTCTCTACAGATAAGATCTGCTCAGCAAACCAGTTTGAGTGTGGGAACCACCGCTGCATCTCTAACAGCTGGGTGTGTGATGGTGCGGACGACTGCGGGGACGGCACTGACGAAGACAGCAGATGCAGTGAGTAAAGAGACCTTCACACACACCTCCCACACCCAGGCTCTTCTGCCTTAAACACAGATACTAGATAACATAGTTCAACTTTATACAGACAAAAGTATTGGGACACCTGCTCTTTGATTGTTTCTTCTGAAATTGAGGGAATTAAAGAAAGTTGATCCTGTCTCTGCTGTCCAGGGACGCCCGATTAGACCCTTCAATTCCAACTTCAACTGCAAGGCTTATTATCAGGCTGAAAGCTCACCAGTGATCCCTGGACCAAGAAGGCAAATCCAGGTCTTGGAAGTAAACAGAGCCGCCCAGGCGGGATCAAAATCCTATTTTCTGGACCTGGGTTTGCCTCCTCTGTTCCTGGAAGCTTTACCTCTGTGGACCTGCAGGACAGCACTGATGGGCCATGTTCTCACATCTTCTGAAATTCTCTCATCTTTCATCTCCAACCTCTCAGAGAATAAGACGTGCAGTTCCGACGCCTTCCAATGTCCCGACTCCCACAAGTGTGTGCCGCAGCGTTGGGTGTGTGACGGGGACCGAGACTGCCCTGACGGAGCTGACGAGAGCGTGAAGGCCGGCTGCTGTAAGAACCGCTTATGTCTGATAGATCCAGCCTCTTCAGAGAGTGAAGTCCTGCCACTGCTCTTCAAAACTCTCCGATTATGTAACAGTCAGAGACTCTCTCACAGGGCGAGTCACACTAGGTCACTGCTGAGCGCTCTGGTTCAGCTTCTTACTGCAGAAATATCAACAGTAATGAATTCTGATTATTGATTCCAATCAGTGGCTCTTCATCTTCTTCGTGTTCTTCCTCTTCAGTGTTTAAGAACACGTGTGAGGCGGGAGAGTTCATGTGTCAGAATAATCAGTGTATACCCAAACACTTCGTCTGTGATCACGACAACGACTGCGCCGACGGCTCGGATGAGTCTGTGGAGTGCGGTGAGTGTAGCCGGTCTTTGGGTTCTCCCTTAACGTTCTCCATCCAATAAACACCAGAGACTTGCCATTTCTCTCTCTCTCTCTCTCTCACACACACACACACACAGTTTTTGAGAAAATATCATTGTAATAATTAATAATTAAGTCATATATCAATAATAACAATAACATAGGATTGATTAATTGCACAAATAAGAAAATAAAATCAGAAACATGTTTTGCCCCCTGGTGGATTATCAATGAACTGCATGGCCCAGAATAGTACAATCAGATTTCTACGTTTCTATGATTTCTACATGATCAAACTGTTTCTGGACCTGGATTCACCACCATTGTTTTGGGAAAGTGATTTAATGATATAAATGTTGTAAGTGTTTCTGTTTTTGAATGTTACATTAATTATGATTCATCAACAGATTAACATTAATTCTGGACACAAATGAGCAAAAGGTCATCAGTGTTTAATAACTGTTTATAAACGTCCTACTAATCTGTTTAAATGAGGCTGAAGAAGAGTAGCAGCATCATACCGTTCTGTTCTTATTGAGTCGATCCAGTAATCAGTGGTTTGTCGTCGTAAACAGAGTACCCCACCTGCAAGCCCAACGAGTTCCGCTGTGCTAACGGACGCTGTCTGATCCAGAGCTCCTGGCAGTGTGACGGCGAGTTCGACTGCCACGACCAATCAGACGAAGCCCCCAAGAACCCCAGCTGCAGCGGGCCAGGTTTCATTTAACCCTTTCATTTTTTTAACTCTAGCGTGTGATCTGTGTGTTTGTTCCCTTTACCCAGGGTTCTTTGTGCCTGAGTGCACTGAGAGACCCTCATTTGGTGTAGCCGAGTGTGTACAGACGGGGCGTGTAGATACGAATGAGTGACACTGATCACGCTGAACAGATCAGAGCAATAAGAACACAAAGTTTGTTTAAGACTAATAAAAACACTCAGATTAGAATAAACAGATGAAATTGCACCAATGACATAAAAATAACATAAATAAATAAATAGGAAATATAACTTAATGTCTGTGTGGATCATAAGTGATTCTTACAAAAGCAGCATTGCTGACCTTAAAATTCATATAAAGATCATGTAAACTTTATGGGAAATGGAAGCACAAACATAGCTGGAGGTAAAATGTAGGGTATGAGCCCTTTAAGGGTCAGTTCGTCACACACGTGCAGTAGTGGACAAGGGGACAGTGCGCAGAACAAGAGTGTGAGTTCTGCAGTTTGAGGGGTTAATAGACTGGATCGGCTGTGAATGTCACTGATTGGCCAGCTGACTGTGTCTGTCTGCTGCGGAACAGAGAAGAAATGCAACGACACGGCGTACGCCTGCAGGAACGGGAAGTGTGTGGACGAGACGCTGCTGTGCGACTATAAGGACGACTGCGGGGACGGCAGCGACGAGCAGAGCTGCTTCATTAATGAGTGTCTGAACACCAAACTGAGCGGCTGCTCTCAGCTCTGCGAGGACCTGAAGATCGGCTTCAAGGTAAGCAGCTCAGAGCCCGACATCTCAGGGTTGCTATGGAGTCTTATCATAGCAACAGGACAAAGGAGTTGATGATTGGCATTGTTGAGTAGGAATGTCAAAGTTGGATGAATTATTTCCAGCTTCGTTTGATTGTGTTGTTGATCTTTATTGATGTTAACATTTTTATAATATATTATAGAATATTTCATGTTTATTTTGCAGAAACTCTTTGGTCCCACAGGGTTCAGTTTTAGGGCCTATGAAAGTTAACTAGGTTAAATATGATAGTAAAATGGATCACAGGGTCTGAGGGGTTAACTCAGGGATTGTGCAGCTTAAACAGTTCCCACAGGGTTGCTAAAGTGTTGCTTAGCAGTTACAGTGGTGTTCTGGGTGGTTACCGTGGTGTTCTTTAGCAGTTACTAGATGCTTGCTATGGGGTTGCAGTACATTTGCTTTGCTGTGGTTTACTGTGGTATCCCTGGTGTTTGATCGGTGGTTGCTATGCTGTTGCAGTGAATGGTGGTTGCTAGGAAGTACTTTGCATTGCTTTCCATGTAGTTACTAAATAACAAGCACTGGTGTGTAGTGCAGGTGTAAACGGGACACTGTCATCGCTGTGCTGCAGAAGTTTATGATCGTGCTCTGTTGCCGTTTTCCCCGCCCTGCAGTGCAGGTGTCACCCCGGATTTAGGCTGAAGGACGATGGGAAGACGTGTGTGGATGTGGACGAGTGCACCAGCACCTTCCCCTGCACCCAGCACTGCATCAACACACATGGCAGCTTCCACTGTGTGTGTGCTGATGGCTACCAGCTCAGCTCCTCAGACCCCACCATCTGCAAGTCCACCTCTGGTACGGACCAGTCTAGACACGCTGGTGGAGCTGTTCTTGGCACTCACCAGTAGAGGTGGCAATCCAGGTCCAGAAAGTAAAAACCAGGTTGTTCCATTCTGCTGAAGCTGGACCAGGCAGTCAGAAAAAAATCCTGAACCAGACTTTTACTGTCTGGACCTGTATTTGCCACCAATTCCCTTCAGAAGTCTAAAGTTTTTGGTCTGGTTTATGGGGAGGGGTCAATCTCAGTGGCAGAACCACTCAGAATCTCCATGCTGTGACCAGACCTCTGACGTTCCCTCTCTCTTGCAGATGAGGAGCCGTTCCTGATCTTTGCTAACCGGTACTACCTGAGGAAGCTCAACCTGGATGGATCTAATTACACCTTGATAAAGCAGGTAAGGTGCCCATATTCCCTCTATTACACGGCACTGCTGAATATGTATGCATTAAATGTATTACTGTGTGTGTGTGTGTGTGTGTGTGTTGACAGGGCTTGAACAACGCGGTAGCTTTGGATTTTGACTACAGGCAGCAGATGATTTACTGGACTGATGTGACGACTCAGGGCAGCATGATCAGGAGGATGCACATTAACGGCAGCAATATTCAGGTAACCGTTTACAACCTCACCAGATCACACTAGTCTCACACTCGTCTCACACAGTCAGTCAGTCAGTGGCGTCGCTCAGAGAGAGCTCAGTATGAACACGCATGAGTCCAGCAGCTCCATAAAGCATGCACTCAGTCAGGGGTCTGCTGTTTACAAAGTGACCACGGGAATAGCACTAAAAATGTCCTGAGAATAGTGACTAGCTCTGCTTTTTCAAACAGGGGCACAAAAACAGTGTATACAGGCTACAGTACTGTACTATGCGGTAATGCAGGTACACACAAAATCCACAGCAATGGTGTCCTGGGTGCCTGATTTAGTAGCTATTCATCAATAATCTTTTAAAATAAAAATATTTTATCTGTTCAGCAAGAAAAAGCAGCTCTGCTTTACTTTTAACCCTTTCAGCTTACAGAGCTCTGAGCTCTCACCTCCTTATCGATCTATTAGCTGTGATCAGAGCCGGAGTAGAGCAGCGTCTCAGCGTTTAGAAAGCTCCCCCATCCCTCACTGGTTTCTCCACAGGTGCTTCACCGCACGTCACTAAGCAACCCTGATGGACTGGCTGTTGATTGGGTGGGAGGGAACCTGTACTGGTGTGATAAGGGACGGGACACCATTGAGGTGTCAAAGCTAAATGGAGAGTACAGGATGGCACTGGTCAACACCGGACTGAGGGAGCCGAGGGCCGTGGCTGTGGACGTTCGCAACGGGTAACAGTCTCTATATCTCATAAATTTACATGAATTTACACACATTTACACACCGTTACTCTCAGACAGCTGTCATCAGCAGTATGTCACAGTGCAGACGTACCTTTCATAAACCTTTAAAATCAGCCTCAAAAAGAGTTCTAGATTTAAATTTTATGATATATTATTATGGACTAATATAATAATACAGTATTACTGTATGATGACTTAATGGCATGTTGGTCTGGTTCTGTGATGGTGGGGTTCTCTGCTCGTCTGCAGCTTCAGTACAAATTAAAATTAAAATTAGACTTTAAGAATCTAACCTCTCGTCCTCAGGTACCTGTACTGGTCAGACTGGGGGGACAACCCTCACATTGGCCGATTGGGATGGACGGCACTAACCGGAGTGTGATTGTGAAGGACCGGATCACCTGGCCCCAACGGACTCACTCTGGACTTCATTAATGACCGCATCTACTGGGCCGACGCCAGAGAGGACTACATTGAGTTTTCCAGCCTGGACGGCACCAACCGACACACAGGTCACACACATGCTGTTTTATAATAAGATAAATTGCAGTAATTGTATTTTTTAGTAAATCATGCAGTTTGTTCTTTCTACATTATAAATATAAAAGTTTAGAGACACCTGGTTGAATCATCATCTTAAAAGCCCAATCCAAATGCCAGAGTGATCCATATACCTGTCTTCAGGACACTGGACAAACACAGCATCGTGGTTAGGATGTCGGGGCTGGGGCCGGTTTTAAGAAGGCTTAAGTTGAAGGACGTGGCAGTATGTGTGTGTGTGTGTGTGGGGGGGGGTGGCGGTGGAAATACCTCTGCAGCTACAGTGTGCTAATACAAAACCAGTAAATCATCGATTTTCAGTTCAACCCCTCCACTGCCGCCTCTTCACCCAAACTACAGAGGAGACCGCGGGTCCCCACTGTCCTCTTTACTGAAAATAGAAAAATGGTCACTGTAGCATTTGAATTTCAACTTCTACCAAAGGTTTTTAAGATGACGACCAGCACACATTCAACCAGGTGTGTCCAAACTTTTGACTGCTACTGTATATACAAATATGAGCGAATAATAATTGATCATGTCAATAGTCTGAGTTGTGTTTGTTTTGTTTGTAAGTGAATCGGGTTTGTCTCCTGCAGTTCTGAATCAGGACATCCCGCACATCTTCGCGATGACCCTGTTTGAGGAGTTCATCTACTGGACCGACTGGGAGACCAAATCCATCAACAGAGCCCCACAAGACCCCTCGGTACCAACAAGACCATGCTGATCAGCACCCTGCACAGACCCATGGACATACACATCTACCATCCTTACAGGCAGCCCGAGGGTGAGGGAACACACACACCTTTCGAGTCGTTTTTCTATTCTTGTGGGGAAGTGTGTGTAAACTTTGTCCTAAGCCTCACTGACGTCCCCTAAACCATGGAGTGTGTGGTTTAAGGGTAACTCAGGACTCGTGAGGAGCGTGAGGAGCCCTCTTTCTGGACCTGAGTGCTCCTCCTCTAATTAAAGTGTGTTTTCTCTGCAGTGACGAATCACCCCTGTCAGACGGACAACGGCGGCTGCAGTAACCTGTGTCTGCTCTCTCCGGGCGGAGGCTATAAGTGCGCCTGTCCCACCAACTTCTATCTGGCAGCCGATGGAAAGCAGTGCATGTCCAACTGCACTGCCAGCCAGGTACTCACCGCCCCCTACAGACCCCACCCGCCCCAAAGATATTAGTCGTGAAGGTTGCTTATCCTCTCTGGTTTTGACTCAAGGCTGATGGGAATGCTTTTCCCCGCAGTTTGTTTGTAAGAACGACAAGTGCATCCCGTTCTGGTGGAAGTGCGACACTGAGGATGACTGCGGCGACCGTTCAGACGAGCCAGCACACTGCCGTGAGTCCATCAGTTCTGCTAAGTGCTGGAGGGCTGTGTTGCTTTTTTACCCAGAAATAACCTCCACATACTGATCAGCCAACAGATTGCTGGTGCTCTCGGTTTAGCGTTGGAGCTACAACATTAATGTAGCTAACGCGTAAGGGAAGCTTATACCCCAACAATTAGCTCTGGAGCTATGACAAGTACACACATGGACAAAATTGTTGGTACCCCTCGGTTAATGAAAGAAAAACCCACAATGGTCACAGAAAAAACTTGAATCTGACAAATGAAAATCCACATTGATTTTGAACCATTGCTTCAACAGAATTATTTTAAAAAGTAAACTCATTAAACAGAACTGGACAGAAATGGTACCCCCTCATGGTACCCCTGAAAATAATTTGACCAAAGGGACATGTTAAATCAAGGTGTGTCCACTAATTAGCATCACAGGTGTCTACAATCTTGTAATCAGTCAGTGGGCCTATATATAGGGCTACAGGTAGTCACTGTGCTGTTTGGTGAAATGGTGTGTACCACACTCAACATGGACCAGAGGACGCGAAGGAAAGAGTTGTAACGCAGTGGTGGCTCAGCGGTTAGAGCTCCGGGCTGTCGATAACAGGGTTGTGGGTTCGATTCCCGGGCTCGGCAAGCTGCCACTGTTGGGCCCTTGAGCAAGGCCCTTTACCCTCTCTGCTCCCCGGGCGCTGGAGTTGGCTGCCCACCGCTCTGGGTGTGTGTGTACTCACTGCCCCTAACACGTGTGTGTTCACTACCAGATGGGTTAAATGCGGAGGACACATTTCGCTGTACACTGTACAGTGACAAATACGTGCACCTTTCACCTTTTTTTCAGTTGCACATATTCAGAAATTTAAGATCCATGGGACTGTAGCCACTGGCCACTCCTTGGACATGGCCGCTGAAGGAAAATTTATGACAAATCAGAGAGAAGGAAAAAAGGAATGGTAACAAAAGAGCCCAGAAAAACTTTTAAAGAGATTAAAGGTGAACATCAAGCTCGAGGAACATCAGTGTCAGATTGCATCATCGTTGTTTGAGCCAAATTGGACTTCATGGGAGACGACTAAGGAGGAAACCATTGTTGAAAACA
>NC_132898.1:159088-221588 GCF_030463535.1 Salminus brasiliensis
TCTCCTCTGAACTCCTCTAAACTCCACCTAAAACCTGGTGTTTGTGTTGTGTGTTTTGATGTGTGTGTGTGTGTGTGTTTTGGTGTGTGTGTGTGTTTTGGTGTGTTGTGTTTTGGTGTGTGTGTGTGTGTGTGTGTGTGTGTTTTGGTGTGTGTGTGTGTGTGTGTTTTGGTGTGTTGTGTTTTGGTGTGTGTGTGTGTGTGTGTGTTTTGGTGTGTTGTGTTTTGGTGTGTGTTTTGGTGTGTGTGTGTGTGTTTTGGTGTGTGTGTGTGTTTTGGTGTGTTGTGTTTTGGTGTGTGTGTGTGTGTGTGTGTTTTGGGGTGTGTGTGTGTGTGTTTTGGTGTGTTGTGTTTTGGTGTGTGTTTTGGTGTGTGTGTGTGTGTTTTGGTGTGTGTGTGTGTGTGTTGTGGTGAACTCTGGGTTTGTGTTGTTGTTTGTGAACCGTTGCTACGGTGCAGTTGCTTTTCCAGACTGTGACTGTTGGTGGCGCTCTTGTGTTGTGGCTTCTCGCCGCTCTGCTGCTGTGCTGAGGTGATGTGAGCGTCTAGAACCTCTATATTCCAACATAGAGATCACTGTTCCTCTCCGCACTCAGGGCTAAATGGTTCCAGCACCAAAGGATGACAAACGGAGCCATGAACGTGGAGATCGGGAACCCAGCGTATAAGATCTATGAGGGCGAGCAGGACGACGACGTGGGAGAACTGCTGGACACGGATTTCACTCTGGATCCAGACAAGGTAAGGCTTCCTCCAAAGCCTGGAAAGGATCTGAAGGTCTTTTCCTTTCTGGAGCTGGATTCGCCATTTCTGCAGACAGGCCTGCTCAGTGTTCTCCCTTTACTCGACCTACACTGACCCGGCCAAGTCTGAACCCAGTTCTGTCCTCATTAATGACCCTGAACTGACCCGAATCCGTCTTTCCTTCTTTCTCCTCCAGCCGACCAACTTCACGAACCCGGTGTACGCCACGCTCTACATGGGAGGCCAGAACAGCCGCAATTCTCTGGCCAGCACGGACGAAAAGAAGGAGCTGCTGTCGCGGGGAGACGAGGAGCCCCTGGTGGACCCGCTGGCATAGGCTGTTCTAACCTCGCAGTCCAGAGTATTAAACACACCCCAACGCCTTTTATCCAGAGAAACGACCAGGAGGAGAACCGCCAGTACCGCGTGAACACTGTATAAAATGTACAGACTGAAGGACTACTTTTGTAACGATTCTGTTTTCTTCCTTTGGTCAGAACCGATGAACAGCGACTTGCGAAGGCTACATTTTCTACACGATTTTTGAATTCTCCTTTTTGCCATCCCCACCCTTTTACCTTAATAGCCACTACCTCTGTGCAAAACGGAATCGGAAGAAACGCAGTACGAGAAAAAATCTGAACAAATTGAATTTTTTATTTTTGTATGAATAATTGTATAGAGATACAGATATCGTCCCATCTCAGTAGTGCCAACTCGATCCAGATCACAGTGTGCGGGGAGGGCCAGAGCCGAGCCGAAGCGTCTTTAGGTAACCTTGTGTGTCTAAACTACACTATATGGACAAAAATATTGGGACACCTGCTCATTCATTGTTTCTTCTGAAATCAAGGGTATTAAAAAAGAGTTTCGCTTTTGTTGGAGTAACTGTCTCTACTCTCCAGGCATGTAGGATTATCACCACCCCATCCCATCCCAAAAGTACTGGATGAAGCACCACCACCATCATTCCAGAGAACACAGTTCTTCCACTGCTCCACAGCTCCTCAATGCTGGGGGGCTTTATACCCCTCTAGCCCACGCCTGGCATTATTAGGCAGCATGGAGTCAATAGGGTCATGATGTTGATCTGCTCCAGAGAGTCCTATTCTATTGGCAGTACTTCTTCTCTACAGGGACTAGACAAGCTGTGTGTGTGCATTTGCACATCTGTGTCAGCAATGGGTGCAGCTTAAAGTAGCTGAATGCATTCATTAGAAGGGGTGTCCACAAACATTTGGACATATAGTGTGTCTGTATAGCGTCTGTATAGCACGTGTAAAATGTCAATTCCATATTTAGCGTTTCCTTATTTTATTCCATAGTTCTACGTTCTAGCATAGCCGAAGCTTTTACGGTTCCAACGCCGTAGAGGAACTGCACCTGCGGGGCGGCGCTTAGTGTGTTTTTGATTAATCTCATTAAAGTTAAAGCAGAAATAACAGCCGTGCAGACGGCGAGCCATCGGGAAGACTGAGACACGTTCTAACAGAAGCACCAGGGTTCCGTACCGTTCCTGCGGTCTGTGCTGGTAGCGGTGGCACGGCATTCGTAACGCATACGTAATGCTGACATCATCAGCCTCTGTGAAGAGGCGGAGCTCAGTTTAACGATTTTACTGCTTTCACATTTTTGCTTCTTTGCTTTTTCACCCTCACAGCGAACACTCTTACAAATAAAGGTTCCTCAGTGGTTCTTGGCTTGGATGTGAGTTAAGTAGAAAATGAAAGTACTTTAAAGATGCTCTCTCGCATCTCCTTTACAAACGTGGTCATCTGTTGAAGGGTTCCTTAGGACTTAGCCCTAGGTACAAAACAAGGGTTCTATAGACATTTGAAGGGTGTACAGGTTGAGAACGTCTGCTTATAGCTCAGTGGTTCTCAAACTGATTCTAGGCAGTCCAGATAATTCACACACACTTTTAGCAAAATAAGGTTCTCTAGTTCCAAAATGGGTTCTCTGACTCAACCACTATATGTTACAGTACAGAACATTTAAAAAGTAAAGGTCCATTTATGCATTCAAGCAGTTCTCTCAGTACTTCCGGTTCTATGTATAACCATTACCATTGCTAAAGAACCCTTGAAGCATTTTTAAAGGTGTACGGATTGAGAACCTCTGTTTAAGGAAGCCGAAAGTGGTTCTTCTACTTTTCGGTTCCTTTATGTGGAGGGTAGGCCTTGCCTTGCGGACGGTCGTATTGTTATCAGTGTTTTTTTCTGCTGTTTAGAGTTCTGCTCTCCGGGTTCTCCACCGCGTTTAAGAGAGTATAATCACGACACTTTCAGAACCGCTGTTGAGTGTTTCTGCATTCTGTTCGTTTCATTTCTGCAGTCGTGTTTAAAGATCAGCGCTTTTTAGTAGGAAGTGCACGGAGGCTCAAACTCTTCTGGGACGAGAATAATGTTTAATTCTGCTGGAGTTTCTTTACAAACTCAGTAACATTTGTTATAAATAAAAACACCCTAAACCTGCACTGCCTCAGCGTCTGCCTCGCCATCTGCCTCAGCGTGTGCCTCAGCGTCTGCCTCAGCAACATAGGAAAATCTAGGTCCAGAGAGTAAAACCTTACCCCAGGATTTTATTCCAGCTGCTGGACAGCTCTGCTGCTGCTTAGCTTCATCTGTGGATTAGTGGATTTCTACTTTCTGGACCTGGATTTGCCAGAAGAACCTAAACATTCTCAAAAAATCCTCAGGGGTTCAGACACTAAACCCTTATGGTGTAAGAGGAGGTTAGGAATCTGCTTTTTCAAGAATTAGAAATCAACTAAAATCCAGTTTTATCTCTGAGGCTTTTAGAGGATTCACCAGCATCAGGACTCTCAGCCACACTCACAGTAAATACATGTCCAACGTTAAAGTATAAATTCTGTAATACGTTCAGAAACATATAAAAAAAAATAACTAAAGAGAGAGGACCAAACACACACGCACACACACACACACACACACACACACACACACACACTCGACTAACTGAATGTAAAAATGAAAAACAAAACAACAGAAACTGAATGAGAAGCCTCGGAGATCTGGACGTAGAGCTGAACACAGTGAATCTACACGGGGAGCTCTGCTGGAGCCTTTACTCGATGCCTTTGGCCTTCAGCTCCTCCTTCACTCTCTTCAGGTAGTCGGGGTCCGGATAGCCGTAACTGTGGAGAGCAGTCAGTTCAGTGGAGAAGCATTTCCAGTAAATACTGTACACACATTTACATCAAACACATCAGACACATCAAACACATCAGACACAAATAAAGAGTTGATTTAAAAAGTGTCACTTCCGTGATCAAAGAATTTATTATTAAATATCAATAAACTATACATATGTACTCGATCCAGGGGGTCAGAGTTTGGTATTATAAGATTCTGATCATCTGCTCAGGGCTCTGAATATTCTGCTGTTCAGTTAAATCCACTTTGATGTATCTTTTAAAAAGAAAGATTAAAGAAAGAAGAAGAATCAAAGGATCATCACTGATTCAGTCGATCAGCCGAGAGCTGTTTGATATCTGAGTTTCTTCTTTACTACAGCAGATGCTGATCAGTTGCTCTTACCACTGTGGGCCTCCATCTCTGCTGGTTTTATGGTGGATGTCGTTCCAGATGACAGTGTTTTCTGCTCCGGTGGTGATGGAGGTCCCGACGGTGAAGATCAGCCTCTGATGGAAAGCTCTCTCCAGCAGCTGCAGAACACGCCTTCCTTCTGCATTGTCAGGCAGGTAAGCCAGTCGACGCGTCCCGCTGAAATACGCTCCAGGGTTTGGATGTTCTTCCTAAGTAATAAAGTTCATCATTCATGAAAACTGTTCAGTTGACCTCTGACCTCTGAGAATAAGGAGTTGAAAGTGGGTGTGGCCTAAAGCAGAACTAGTGTGAGGTGCTGAAAGTGGGTCTATTTGACCACAGTAAACAAGAATGCTTATTGGCTTCTGGATGCTGAATACTGCTGTGTTAATGGATAATATGTTCAGTATGTTGGTTATTAATTTAATAATTCAGATGAAAAGATTATAATAACTAATGTTCTTACCGTCTGAACTCCTCCTGGGATGTCGTAAAGAATTTCAATGGTGCCGCAGTGAGAAAAACCTGGGAGACTCCATTTAGATGTCCTGTTGCTCATATTCCCCTTGGGCTGGTTTCCTCTCAACGCCCCGAAGATCTCCTTACACACAGGGCAGATCTCACCCATGCTCTTTATGGACTGCTGCAAACACCCTCTGCAGAACTCATGACCACACTTCAGTTTCTCTGCGTCAGTGAATTTGTCTATGCAGATCGGACAGTCGTCCTCTTTCCTGAGCGAGGTGCCGGGCTTCGTATTACGGCTGCTGACAAACCTCCACAGGTTCATTTCCAGTCCTCGTCACAAACTGTTACACAAAACAAACCATTAATAAAGGAAACGCTGCTGGTTTTGCTGTCGTTTATGAACAGTGTGTCCCTGGCCTTCACGCTGACCACTTCACCACAGCCAACACGTCGACTACGAGAACCCACTGCTTAGTTACAGTCAAACCAAGAACCCAGACCTTCACATGCATATGTGTGTGTGTGTGTGTGTGTGTGTGTGTGTGTGTGTGTTTTAGTCATTATGGAGCATTTCTATTGGTCTATTCATCATGAAATTCTGATACAGTATAAATCTCAGCTGCTGGTTTAAATGATGTGAAGTGCTGAGTAGGAATGGACAGACTGCACAAGCAGACGGACTTTATTATGGCTACAGCAATACTCATGGTCAGGACAGGCAGAGGTCAGAAAACAGGCAGGCAGGTGTAACACAGGAGAGTTTATAATCCATAAAGTAGCAGAACGAACACACACACACACACACACCCCACTCCAAAAAGAGGAGCTTAGGAGGAGTCCTAATCAGTTATGAACAACACCTGTGTGCTGGAGCGGAGCCTCGGGTAAGGGGTGGAGCTTAGCTCTTTGTGCTTGAGCTCCCCACTGAGGCCAGCAGAGGGAGACATTACAGTAAAGTGTGTTGTGTTAAATGAATTCATGGTGGAGGGATACATACTGGCTGCTGTACAGATTTGCTCCTATCTTCCCATCCTGAGGTTTTGGACCGGTCAGAGAACAGCCCACAGCGCAGAGAGGAAACCAGTGAGGACGTTTAACTGACCCTAACAGCAGGATACTAATCACAGCTTCTGTTGATTTGTTCATTCCGTCTGTGCGCTTCAGACTGAATCTGTATATATGTGTGTTTATGTCACAGTTTATGATTATCCACTGCTTGTTTACATGTAGAGTTAGGTCACCTCAGCGGGGGGAACAGCGCCCCCTGGCGGAATTACATCCCTAAAACGTCCAGAATAAAAACAACCAAAACTTAAATAAACATAAAACTATCAGCCAGATCTTCTCTTTTACATAAAGCCTGAGGGATTCTGGGAGTCATCAGCAATTTACACACCAACACTCATATAAAACTCAGAAGACTCGTGTAGCTGCACTGGTGGGTTTGGATAGGAGATAAATTATGGGCTGTATCTGTGTTGTAGTCATGGCTACAGACGCCTGCTTCCATTCACCTCCACTGTAGAGAGATCAGAGTGGGTCAGTTTCTCTACAGTGGAGGTCAGATTCACACACAGGGTTAGAGTCACTCAAAGAGTCATAAAGTCCAGCCTCAACCAACACCCACATGACTCACCTGTACCTGCCTTATTCACAGTGTCAGTAAAATCAGGCCTGGTTCTGTTCAGGAATGGATTCAGGGAGGTGATATGCATATTTATGCCCCCTATAAAAGGCACTGCAGTCTCAGGGTGACCAGCACGGCCGAACAAAGGTCAGAAAACACTGAAAACACAGATAAATAAAGAGCCTGCTTCCTGGGTAGCTGTTCTCCAGGGTCAGGGTCAGAGAACCTCTGCCCAGGACATTGTAGAGCTTCTGAGAACCACCCTTTAGGTCGTAGGTTGAATCACGTGGTGCAAAACAATCACTTTGTTTACTTTTGGCTCAAACTTTGGAAGTAGAGTAAAAATTCAGAAAATCCACCCCAGGATTTTGTTCCAACTGCCTGGACAGCTCTGCTGCAGCTCAGCTGAAAGGCAGTTGGAACAAAATCCTGGGGTGGATTTTCTGAATGGATCTAAATTCGACGTTTTCTTAAGCGTTTTCTTTCTAAACGACAGCAGAACTGATGAAGATGTGCTGTGATGCTGAAGGCTAGCTGAACCCTGGCTAAATACGAGCCATTTCCACCCGTTTAACAGCAGCTGAACAGCCCCCTGTGTTTCTGTGTGTGTGCTAACACTCCGCTCCCTCCCCTCCTGTGGATCAGGATCAGGATCAGGATCAGGACTGAACGCTGGCTGTAATGGTCTGTTTCTGACAGTCTGAACTCCATGAGTGTGTGTGAGCTGTGTTACTCACCCAACCTGAGCTGAGTCGGTGGTGTTTGTGCTGTAGAGCTCAGGACTGCACTGCTCTCCACCTCAGTCTGATCCTTTAAAGCTGAGGAGAAAATGAAAGTGAAAGCTTCTGCCCACTTTTTAAAGAGCAATAAACTTTTAATTATTAAAATTATTCAGAGATTGAAACTGGAATCTAAAACATTAGCAGTCATTCTAAATGTATAAAATATGAATAAAATAAAATAAAACCACTTTTAAACACTTAAACTTACTCCAGTGAACTTAATGTGGGAAACTAAAGGGTGTCTGACCCCTGGGGTCCAGGACCCCCTAACCTATTAAACCTCTGGATCCCCAGTGCTGTAAAGTCAGTCTGGGAGGTCCCTGAATATAACCGTTTAGAACTGTTCCAGAATAATCCAAATTAGAATCCAGATCCAAAACATGTTTCCCACAAAGTCCTCCAGCTTCTCCAGTCAGGTCAGGCTGGGCGGCTCAGACTGAACCAGTATGACCAAGCTGCTCCACAAACATGATCAAGCTGACTATGACCCATACTGGTCATGCTGTTCAACCAGCACGACCAGTATGACCAAGCTGGCTGACAAGCATGACCAGTATCACCTTGCTGGTTGACCAGCATGACCTGTATGACCAAAATATACTGACCAAGTTTAACATATACCCTACTGGTCAAGAGCTGGTTAACCGGTATGTTTTACCTGGAAAACCAGTTTTTTAACCACCCTGACCAGTTTCATTCAGATGAAATCCAGAGCTCTAATCAGGAGAGTCATGTTCCACAGGTGTTAGGAGTCTTACCAGAGAACTGTCTCAAACCCCAGTCTACCTGTGGGAAGGGTGGAGTTCCCCACTACTCTACACCAACCACCCAGAGCCAGAGGTGTTCAGCAGTATGGAGTAAAGTACGCTGCTGTGGTTTTTCTGTCTGATGTTCCTGAAGCAGTGTGTTAGAACCTCACCAACATCCTTAACTGTGGGCAAATTATTCACATTCTGTTCAAATCAGTAAATAAACAGTAAATCTGTATTCAAATGTGTTTCTGTGAAGGATGTGTTCACTTACTGCTGTTTTTCAGAAAATGGCTGTAAAGAATAATAATGTGTTTAGATAGACAGTGTTTTATACATGATCTACTTTATTTGTGTGTTTTGTATATTTTTACATTTGCAGTTTCCAGAGTGTAAAATCACAATTTACCACAACAAAAACCAACAGATTTAAACGGTGTAAAATCACTCATCCTGATCCGCCGAACCGGAGTTCGTTTTCTTACTGATTTTCAGAAAGTGAAATAACAGTCTAAAGGAAAGAACCAAAGAAACTGATCTAAATGAAAGCTAGGAGATTACAGTAAACAGCACACGCAGCTCTTCACTAATTACCCTGAATAACTCTAATGATCACAGAACTGCACAGCTCTCTGAAGCTCCTCTGAATCAACACAGCCTGGATCCCCGGACGAAGCCTCGGAGATCTGGACGTAGAGCTGAACACAGTGAATCTACACGGGGAGCTCTGCTGGAGCCTTTACTCAATGCCTTTGGCCTTCAGCTCCTCCTTCACTCTCTTCAGGTAGTCGGGGTCCGGATAGCCGTAACTGTGGGAGAAAATAGGAGATTTATTCATTTATAAAATGACGTCTCTGTATAGAACTGCTTCACTTTACAGTCGGACACTCTCACTGTTGTGGGCCTCCATCTCTGCTGGTTTTATGGTGGATGTCGTTCCAGGTGACGGTGTTTTCGGCTCCAGTGGTGGTGGAGGTCCCGACGGTGAAGATCAGCCTCTGATGGAAAGCTCTCTCCAGCAGCTGCAGAACACGCCTTCCTTCTGCATTGTCAGGCAGGTAAGCCTGTCGACATGCTCCAGTGTAATGTCTTCCAGGGTTCGGATGTTCTACCTAAATAACAAATTATTTTGTGTTTATTTAAACGCCAATTTTTACACATATGGACGCTTAAACAGAGTTTACCAATTCACTAAGAAGGAGTTCTTACCGTCTGAACTCCTCCTGGGATGTCGTAAAGAATTTCAATGGTGCCGCAGTGAGAAAAACCTGGGAGACTCCATTTAGATGTCCTGTTGCTCATATTCCCCTTGGGCTGGTTTCCTCTCAACGCCCCGAAGATCTCCTTACACACAGGGCAGATCTCACCCATGCTCTTTATGGACTGCTGCAAACACCCTCTGCAGAACTCATGACCACACTTCAGTTTCTCTGCGTCAGTGAATTTGTCTATGCAGATCGGACAGTCGTCCTCTTTGCTTCTATCACTTTCTGTCTCTTTAGACTTTCCATGGTCTGCGTTTGCTGCGCTGTTGAGGGAAGATCCCTGTTCCCACACAGTTGAACTCGCCTCCTGCCGTCCCCAGCTGTGGCCATGGTCTGCTTTAACTCCACTGCTGGGAGAAGCTCTACTGTGGCCACGGAACTGTCTAGAATATTCTGAATAGTCGAGGAATTGCTTTGTCTTGTCGTCAAACACAGGCTTTCCGACCAGCTTCTCGATATCTGCTATGGCTGGGACGACATTCCTTGGCAGGCCAACAAGTTTCCAGCTACCGTATTTCTCCTCCACGCCAACCAGAAGGTGTCTTTCCAGCTCACCACTCACAGTCTCGTCCTGGAGAGGGCCATTAAGTGGACAGGTGAACGCTGACGTGTAAATCTTTTGGTAGAGATGCATGAAGGCTCTGAGGGCGTGGCTTTCAAGATTGACATGCTGATTATCTTTGGACTGTATCGTCACCTTAGTGAAACCCTGCACAGACTGAGGAGAAAACCCAACCCCATATTTGCATTCAATCTGAGCTAGCTGTTTCCCAGAGGTCTTCACCATCAGTTTCCAGAGTGCGTCACTCATCACGATGGGATCCTGAGTGTCCTTGATGTCCATTTCCAAGGTAGATCTTCTTGATGCATAACTGCTGTCAGTCTCCATTTTACCAGCCAAGCTACTGACAGGTGAGCCTCCTGACTCCTGACTGCTGCCTTCTGACTTCAAATTCATTTGATTCTGAACGGCTGATAGGAAAGGTTCTGGTCCACAGAGAAGACTTTCTTCTGCAGACATGGTCAACATCATCTTAGCCTGGTCTGTGTGAATATTACGCACCACATCTTTACAAATGTCAGAATCCAGCTGCATTTTAGGGATGTGAAGAGATTTCAGGTTGGTTGTACTGATCTGGAACAGGTCTGCAAATCTCTGAGTGGCCTCACACACAGAATCACTCCTGGTCTGATCCACAGCAGCAACTGAAACGGAAACCTCAGCCTCTATTTTAACACCAGACTCATCCTGGATCTGGCGGAGCTCCTTTCTGTAAGCGTGACTGAGGTACCAGTACTGACAGAGGGGGACAGTAAAGGCAAATGGATCTCCACTGGTCTCAGGATTCTGAGGGATCTTAACTTTTGGATCATTTCTCTCTGCACCAACATCCATCACAGCTTCTGATCCTCCAACAACTTCACACACCTCTTTGTAGAACTTTTCAACCGCAACAAAAGATCCTGAAAATGACACTTTATTTCCGCTTTGGTCTTTTCCAAACCTCTTCACAAGCTGTTTTTGAACGTCTTTAGGCCATCTGTCTAAATCGATGACTGCAGTGACAGACATGTCCATCTGCAAATGTAGGAAATCAGTTTAAACTCAGCAAACACCAATCCTGATATCTAATCCTGATAAAACACCAGATCTTTACTGATCTCACTCAGCCTGAATCAGGGTTGTACAGGAGGTTTTATGAGCTGGTTGCTGTATTTACAGACTCTTTATGGTGGTATTGGCTCTATGTAGAACTTTGATGACTTATCTGGACATTGAAATGGTTACTTGTCTGCTCAATGGTTATTTACACAAGTGGACCTTTGTAGATGGTTCTTTATAAAACCTTTCAGGAAATGTATTATTGCCAAAGAACCCTTTTCCAGTATTGTGTAAAACCCTTCATGCTTGTAGAGCAGAAGTACTGAAGAGGAAACAGAAAAGTGAACTGTGATGTAAATTATTATCATCACACTGCCCACCCCTGACACACGGGTTGTGCATGGGAAACAATATGCAAAAAGGGTCAATACGACGTGCTAATAAAGGAAAACGGACTCCTGTTCAGTCTGGAATTCTTTCTGGCTGTGGATGTAAAAAGGACGTGAACATTAGACCCTGATCTCATCCACCCACAGGTTAACCTTATCATCCCAGACTTTCCCAGCCTAATGTTTATTACTCAGTAACTACAACAAGACACTTAGATCTACCTGATTTATTCTTAAGGATGTTAGGATTAACTGTGATCAGTGAGGTGGAAGCTGAATGAGTACTGCAGGTGAGTACTGTTGGAGAGTACTGCTGGTTATGTACTGGTGAAGAGTACTGCTGGTTAGTATAGCTGGAGAGTACTGCTGGTTATGTACTGGTGAAGAGTACTGCTGGTTAGTATAGCTGGAGAGTACTGCTGGTTATGTACTGGTGAAGAGTACTGCTGGTTAGTATAGCTGGAGAGTACTGCTGGTTATGTACTGGTGAAGAGTACTGCTGGTTAGTATAGCTGGAGAGTACTGCTGGTTATGTACTGGTGAAGAGTACTGCTGGTTAGTATAGCTGGAGAGTACTGCTGGTTATGTACTGGTGAAGAGTACTGCTGGTTAGTATAGCTGGAGAGTACTGCTGGTTATGTACTGGCAATATAAATAATGTAATTGTAGGAATAATTAAAAAAGATCTTGTATAAACACTGTATGATTCTCCACAAACACATACTACCTCTGGCATGAGCACTTTCTTCTCAGCCGCTGGGGGTTCTGGATTTTGTGGTCCATTCACGGAATTTGTGTCGTCCACCAAAAAGCTCACTGTAGCCTGCCTGTTATCCTTGAATGTTAAAGTTGCAGTTTTCTTTTCTTTTAAAATGTTCAAAGCTGTGAGACAAAACCAAAACACATAATTATGAACAAAACCCTGTATCTCCATTTCTGCTGTTTTTTTGTCCATAATGTGACTCTGCACTTGGTCTTTATACTGTATCAGAATTTACTGATGAATGGACCAATAGAAATGCTCCAAAATTACTTGGATTAAAATCTGTTTGTTTATTTGTTTCATTTTTTGCAGTTAGCTAATCAGTCAATTGTGGTGTAAATTTTCTCACCCTTAGATGGCGCTATCTCCACCTCTGCGTTACACTGATCAGGCCTAAGTTGAACCTTAACAATACTGCAGTTTTCTCCCACAAGCTCGGACAGTTCTGTATTGAACCACCTCTGAAGAGCTATCTCCAGAACTGCTTTCCATTTCGCAGGTAACGGTGATGTCTGCTCCACCCTGATATTCAGCTTTGCAGAGTCTGGAGGGGCCGAGGGCTTTGTCCCATTCCCATCTGTTGCCCCTGATCCTGGTCCAGGCACATCCTCCTACAGAAAACAGCAGAATTACATATGGCACATGAAACGTTCCCACATTAGGATTAATATGATTAATAAAGTAGTGTAGCTCAGCGTGTCACCTAAAGCAGTGTTAGTGAGAATTGGTATTGCTCCTGGGCTCCCCCTACAGATGGGGAGTGTAATTCACCATTACACCACTGCTGTAAAGACAAATCTGTAAGCAGCCACGTAAAGAAGCATGTGGACAGAGGCGGTAGAGTAGTAGGCATCACTTTACCTGCATGGTCCATCACAGATGCCTCATAGTCATATCAAATACAACGGAATTCAAATGACACTAACCTTAAACCTAACCCTAAACCCTAAACTCTAACTATAACCCTAAACCTAACCCTAAACTCTAACTCTAACCCTAAACCCTAAACCTAACCCTAAACTCTAACCCTAAACTCTAACTCTAAACCCTAAACCTAAACTTAACCCTAAACTCTAACCCTAACCCTAACATTAAATCTAATCCTAAAATGTAGGGTTTAGGATAAGGATAAGGTTATGGATAAGGTTAGGGTTAAGGATAAGGATAAGGTTAGGGTTAAGGATAAGGTTAGGGTTAAGGATAAGGTTTGGGTTAAGGATAAGGATAGGCTTAGGGTTAAGGATAAGGTTAGGGTTAAGGTTGAGGATAAGGTTAGGCTTAGGGTTAAGGTTAAGGATAAGGTTTGGGTTAAAGTTAAGGTTAAGGATAAGGATAGGGTTAAGGATAAGGATAAGGATAGGCTTAGGGTTAAGGATAAGGTTAGGGTTAAGGTTGAGGATAAGGTTAGGCTTAGGGTTAAGGATAAGGTTAGGGTTAAGGTTGAGGATAAGGTTAGGCTTAGGGTTAAGGATAAGGTTAGGGTTAAGGATAAGGTTAAGGTTGAGGATAAGGTTAGGCTTAGGGTTAAGGATAAGGTTAGGGTTAAGGATAAGGTTAGGGTTAAGGATAAGGTTTGGGTTAAGGATAAGGATAGGCTTAGGGTTAAGGATAAGGTTAGGGTTAGGGTTAAGGATAAGGATAAAGTTAGGGTTAGGGTTAAGGATAAGGATAGGGTTAAGGATAAGGATAAGGTTAGGGTTAAGGATAAGGATAAGGTTTGGGTTAAGGATAAGGATAAGGTTTGGGTTAAGGATAAGGTTTGGGTTAAGGATAAGGTTAGGGTTAGGGATAAGGATAAGGTTAGGGATAAGGATAAGGATAAGGTTTGGGTTTGGGTTAGGGATAAGGATAAGGTTTGGGTTAGGGATAAGGATAAGGTTTGGGTTAAGGATAAGGTTTGGGTTAAGGATAAGGTTTGGGTTAAGGTTAAGGATAAGGTTAGGGTTAGGCTTAAGGATAAGGATAAGGTTAGGCTTAAGGATAAGGATATGGTTAGGGTTAGGCTTAAGGATAAGGTTAGGGTTAGGCTTAAGGATAAGGATAAGGTTAGGGTTAGGCTTAAGGATAAGGTTAGGCTTAAGGATAAGGATATGGTTAGGGTTAGGCTTAAGGATAAGGATATGGTTAGGGTTAGGCTTAAGGATAAGGATAAGGTTAGGGTTAGGCTTAAGGATATGGTTAGGGTTAGGCATAAGGATAAGGATAAGGTTAGGGTTAGGCTTAAGGATATGGTTAGGGTTAGGCTTAAGGATAAGGATATGGTTAGGGTTAAGGATAAGGATATGGTTAGGGTTAAGGATAAGGATATGGTTAGGGTTAAGGACAGCACAACAAACAGCAGAACAACAGGAATGACTGGACAGAAAGAGTGAGATACTGAAGAGCTGTGTCTGATGTGAGAGCAGTGGTGAGTTGTGAGAGTGTGAGACTCCATGCTGGTGAAAACGGGGCTGGAGATGGAGCTAACCTGTGCAGGGTCTGGAGGGGCAGGCTGGATTGCCCTCATATCACGGATTTCCTTGTCACTCACGGATCTATGCTGAGCCTGCTATTAAAAAGCAAGAGTAGAAATGGTCAGGTCCATAAGTATTTGGACAGTGACAGAATGTTCTTAATGTAGACTCCAGTACACTTTCTCACTTCCTCCAGTTTCACAGCTCAAACGTAACTGGGCAATTTGATGAAATCAAAAGTGCTTCTTTAGTTTTACACTGGAGATACGAGGCTAATGCAGACCTTGTGTAATAAAGTGTTTTAGTCAGTAAAGCACTGTTTCACTTTAAACCCTTTAGATTAATAAGCACATATCAGTTAGTTGAATCTCTGTCAGACAGTGTTAAAGCTTCAGCTCCCTTAAAGAGTAAATCCACCCTCAGTATCAGCGGGTCTCCCACCCTCACAGCACATCTACCTGCTCCGCTTGCTGAGAACCTCCACTGATGGGTTCTTGCTGTAGGTTCTGCAGTGCAGTAGGACCTGGAAGCCCCTAAACAATAAAAAAACATCCTCATTCTTCATTCACTGCTTGTCCAAAAATATTCAGACACCTCTTCTAATAGGGGATTTTGGCTACTCTAAAGTGCAGGCGTTCAGTTCCACACAGACAGCTTAAATACTCAAACAGGAGAGAGACATTGTGGAGCAGCCGTATATTTAAGACACAGACCAGGCATCCAAACCTCGCCTTTAGCATCACGGTAACAGGTAACAGATCCAGTGTTGGTAGTTTATCATTTTTTGTCCTCTGAAAAAGCATTCTGCTGAGGGAGTTTGCTCGAGGAGCTGTGTATGGAAGGGGCTTGGATCGGTCTGGAAACATGTACAGAGATGTTTCATCATCGTAAAACACCACATAAAGTGTACGGACCGCTGTCGGTGGCAGAGCTGGAATAAACTAGATGTTTGTGAGAAACTCAGGTGTTGAACACTCATGGCTGAGCTTCAGACATGAAGTGATGTTCTGAAGCAGCAAGGTCAGCGTGCCCAATGCCACACGTCTGGGTTTAAGCTTTTCACTTTAAAAAAGCTACTATCTGCACACACTCTGATTCTGCAGTGTAAATCCCACCGCTGCTCCTTCCAGGCGCTGCTACTGCCCAGAAGAGTAACTTCAACATGCATTCAGCATTCAGTCACAGCAACTGATAAATCAATTAATAACAGAACTTAAGCTGTAAAAACTACAAATTTAACCTTAATTTAAGATAAAAACAGTGAATCAGCCCCAAACCCACATCTTACTATTTACCTGCTGAAGAGCCGCATTTCCACTGGCCGAATGTAGGTTAACAGAACCAGCCACAGCCTGTGGTTGTGTTGTAATGGCAGACACTGAGTGTTGCTGTGAGTGATACAGTAGTGTTATACGGGTCTGTTGTTTAATGATTACTATAATAAATAAATACTGAAGCTATTATTATTATTATTATTATTATTATTAACTGATTCCTGAAGATGAAACTGTTGGATATGTGCTAGGATTAGAGCAGTCACTCACCGCTGGATTAAAGGCTGGATTTCCACCAGCAGTCATATTTTGAGGCTCTCCAGCAAGAATATTACTGGGATCATTCTTATCTACATTCATCTGTTCTGTGTCCTGAGAGAGAAACATCTTCTTTAGCTCGCTCCCAGAGCTGCGCTCAGTATGAGCACTACATAGGTATTAGAATGTATTTCTGACCAGCAGAACTCAGGTACTATCAGTACTATAACAAAGAGTCTTCATGAACACATGAATATCTACCTGCTCCGCTTGCTGAGAACCTCCACTGATGGGTTCTTGCTGTAGGTTCTGCAGTGCAGTAGGATCTGAAGGCCCCTAAACAATAAAAAAAAAACATCCTGATTCAATGGTCACATCAGTCTTCTTCGTTCACTGCTTGTCCAAAAGTATTCAGACACCTCTTCTAATGGGGGATTTTGGCTACTCTAAAGTGCACCCATTGCTGACGCAGGCGTTAAGATCCAAAATCTCTCGGCCTGCTAAAGCATTAAGAGTTCCTTTCACTGGAACTAAGGGCTGAACCCAAGTCCTGAAAAGCACCCCCACACCATAATCCCCCCTCCACCAAACTTTACACTTGCGGTCAGACAAGTAGCGTTCTCCTGGCAACCACCAAACCCAGACTCATTAATTAAAGTGCCAGACTAAATATTTAGTAGGGAGAAAATTTCACGACTGGACATGTTGCATAGGTGGCATCTGATCACGGTCCCACGCTGGAGTTCACTGAGCTCCTGAGAGCGACCCGTTCTTTCACAAATGCTTGTAGAAGCAGTCTGCATGGTAGCTACTTGGTTTTACACACCTGTGGCCATGGACTTGATTGGATCACCTGAATTCAATGATTTGGATAAGTGAGTGAATGATTTTGGCATATAGTGTATTCTTCCATCCCATTAAAATGTGCTGATATCTGCACATATAGAACCCTGATCTGCTGCAGTAGAAAACAAAATGTGGTGGACACACATCTGTTTTTAATTAAATCTGTTTCATTTAAATGTAATTAATGACATAATAATAAATAATTAATTATAATAAATAAAATCATTTATTACATATGTAAGAATATAATTACTTTTAAATAGAGCAAAACATACAGAACTAAAAGAAAACTTCATATAAAACAGGTTTGAGCCAAGTGATGGCAGTATTGTGCATGGCTGATAGTTTGCATCTATCACAAAACTAACACATCTATCTACTAAACTAATTAAGCCGTGTAAATGTCCTGTAGAGGAGAGGTATCAATAACTAGAATAACTAATCACATGTAATACTCACAGAGTTCTGATAATCCATTAACTCTGGCTCGTCTGACATGTCTCTTTCCTTCACACTTCTACACTTCACACTCAAATCTGGAAGAAAAACAGGTTTACTTATCATTATCAGGGTCGTTATCTGAAGTGCATTCATCGCATATTTAGAAAGAAATATATTTAAACCCACCAGTGAACCTTTACACCTTTACGTTTATATGAACTACTTTCTGTAGCCGCACTACACCCTGCAGCATGTATCCCTCCACCATTTTAATGATCTGATTTTAAAAGCAGGTTCTAGAGCCGAGCTCTTCTCAGAACTCTGGTAGAACAGTGTCTCAGGCATCAGGCAGCGTCTTCATCACCATTAGGTGAAGAACTTTCTGTGAGGAGCTTTTATTAGAGCTGCAGACGTCTGCTGTGAACTGGGTGAGCTTCTCTAGAATTGCAGTGAATGTAAGATATGCATGTACGAATACTAATACACAACACATTCACTAATACTCTCCCTCTACTGCTTCTAATGAAGTTCTGAACCCGTAGCTGAGATGACTTTTCACCCTCCATAAAGTGATAAGTCTGTAGTAATGCACAGAGCCACCCTTGGCCTGAGGTTGAGGTTTAGGAAGTTTAGGGAGCTTAGATTTAGCTGGTTGGACTGATTGAGGTATGATCATCCTGATTTATTGACTATATATCTATATAATTATGGACACGTACTGATGTGGGCCACTTTCTCCAAACATAAAGAGACCCATATAACTGAGTAATGACTTGTATTTGTACATTTGCTGTTGTTGTTATTATTATTATATATCCAAAATAGTTTAGTTTACTGATCAGTTGGGTTCGTTATTGAGGTGAGTTTTTAAATTAAAAACGTTTTTACTTAAACACTGCATTAAAATACCCATAAAGTTGCCTTTTCCCCCGAATTGTCCGTTCCACCTTAAATGCTGCACCATTTAAGGTGGAACGGACAATTCCAATCAGCTTAGTGTAAAATGCTGTCTTAACTTGTAAATAGACTTAACTTCTTCTCTTAATGTCTTTTTGCAGTATATTTAATATTATTACAGATATTAATGTGATCAGGTGAAGGTATTTTGCTCTACGTTGTGTCTGACTAGCTAACCTGTTTATCTGTGGGACCCACTGAGGGCTAACTATCACTTTCGTTTCTCATCCAGGCGAAACTGAGGATTTCTGGAGCGTTTTCTTTCTAAACGACAGCAGAACTGATGAAGATGTGCTGTGATGCTGAAGGCTAGCTGAACCCTGGCTAAATACGAGCCATTTCCACCCGTTTAACAGCAGCTGAACAGCCCCCTGTGTTTCTGTGTGTGTGCTAACACTCCGCTCCCTCCCCTCCTGTGGATCAGGATCAGGATCAGGATCAGGACTGAACGCTGGCTGTAATGGTCTGTTTCTGACAGTCTGAACTCCATGAGTGTGTGTGAGCTGTGTTACTCACCCAACCTGAGCTGAGTCGGTGGTGTTTGTGCTGTAGAGCTCAGGACTGCACTGCTCTCCACCTCAGTCTGATCCTTTAAAGCTGAGGAGAAAATGAAAGTGAAAGCTTCTGCAGCTCTGAGAAACCACCTCCCGTCCACTCCTCACCCCAGCAGAGCACTGGAAAGCCTGGGACGTCCAGCTCAAGACCAGCTTCTGCTGGTAGCTGGTTTCAGATGGTCCAGGCTGGTCTTTGATGGTCATGGTGGTTGAAGAGCTAGGGGTCAATCCAGGGAAAAGCATCGCCAGTGCTGCAAAACAAGAGCATGTTTTCATTGGAGTTTGATGGACTAGATGCTCTATTAGCATGAAACATGCCCGTCATAAAGGTGGGCTGGCGTAGTTAGACTGGTCATGTCGGTCATGCTGGTCAACCATCTGGGTCAAGGTCATTCTGGTTGACTGCCTTGGTTAGGCTGGTCATGCTGGTTGACCAACATGGTCATGATGATGATGATGATGATGTAGGTCATGCTGGTCAATCTCCTTGGTCATGCTGGTTGCTCAACAAGGTCATAATGGTCATGAAGCTGGTCATTCTGGTGGACAGGCATGATTAGGCTGGTCATGCTGGTCAACCACATTGGTCATGATGGTCAGGTTGGTCATGCTGGTCAACCATCTGGGTCAAGGTCATTCTGGTTGACTGCCTTGGTTAGGCTGGTCATGTTGGTTGACCAACATGGTCATGATGATGATGTAGGTCATGCTGGTCAATCTCCTTGGTCATGCCGGTTGCTTAACAAGGTCATGATGGTCATGTTGGTCCAGCTGGTCATCCAGCATGGTCATTATTGTCATCAAGCTGGTCATTCTGGTGGACTACCTTGGTTAGGCTGGTCGACCCAACTTGGTAATGGTGGTCATGCTAGTTAACTGGCGAGGTCAATGTAGTGACATTTGTAATGACCTCCTGTGTTTCCAGTTTGGCTCTAATTAAAGCTCTCAGTTATTACAGCAGTGCAGGTAAACAGGCCTGGGCTTGTTCTCTGTGGATTCTTCAGACAGACCTGCTTCCTGTCTGTCTCACTAACCTGTCTGTCCTGTTGCAGAAGGCAGGGCACTGTCTAACAGGTCCTACATGTCTTCTGAGAAATTCCGTTCCTGTCATATACCCTGTTCTCCGCTGCGGTTCTGAGCTGTTTCTGTCTAATGGCTCAGGAGTGTTTATGCCTATGAAGCTCAAAGCTCTGCTACTCTGGTGTCGCCTTTAGCTTCAAGATCTTCACCTCAGAATCACTCCGGCACTCCTCCTCAGCTGACAGTGAGATACACCTGTACACGCTGACGTCGTCACACCTGGATTACTGCAGTGCTCTTTACTGGCTTTTTCCAGCTTGGGGAATCGTATCACACCTGCACTGGTTTACAGACCCACACAAACCCTCTCCCTGAAGCACCTTCAGCCAAATCCAGCACTTATTTGATGTATGAGTAATACACTGATATGTGTTGGTAATATATTAGTAATATCCTGATGTTTGGCATAAAAGGGACAGATTAGCACATATTTCTGATTATTTAAACTGGGTCTTTGGAGCTGAGTTCTGATCCAACCTGCATAGACTTCATCTCCAGCGGACACTAGGGGTCAGTATAGAGCTTCAGATGATCCGCCTGTGGTGTGTAGTAGGAAGTCTGTCTCTCTCTCACACACACACACACACACACACACACACACACGTTTACTTAACAGTCAGCTCAGACCCTGCAGCCTGTATCCCTCCACTATTTTAATGATATGATTTTAAAAACAGGTTTTAGAGCCGAACTCTGGTTCTGAGCCAAAGTCTGGTTCTGGTCTGGAAATCATTCATATTTCATTATTAAATAAAAATGCAGTGACATGTGTAAAGATTTATCATCAGAACATTACAACTATCTAACAGACAAACCATAATAAAGAAATATGGAATCACTCAGGGGAGGAAATGGTGTTAATTAAAAGTGCTAGCTCATTCCTTTCTAGCTCATTATTTAATTTCCTAACTCTCTGCAGCTGTCCAGAGTCTGACCTTTACGGAGTGGATGCTGAAGCTAAGCAGGGTCTGGCCTGGCCAGTTCTTGGATGGAGGGCTGTCTGGAAGGCAGTCTTTTTATGCTAATAGGTGTGCTTTAGTTTTGCACTTCCCAAATCTGACCACTAGATGGCACTTTTGGTCAACATTGTCCTCACTGGAGGTCATCAGACAGCTGAGCCCCACCTGCAGATACAGAGTGATCAATTACTCATAAACCTGTCCTACAAAATCATCAGATAATGACCCTCATTTGTCCTGTATTGAGTTGAGATCCATCCAGCATGGCTTTTACATTAACAGCACTGATCTGACACTCATTCAGAGCTCTCACAGGTGAGTCACGGTACACAGGTAGCAGGATGTAGAGTTAGGAGCCGTCCCCCAAAACCTCGGATTGGTGTAGTTTGGTGTTCTGGAGGAACCATACCCCAGTCCACCAGCAGAGGTACACAGCACTAACATTCAGTATGAACACATGAGCGCGGCTCAGTGATCCGCAGACGTGTCCCCTTTACACGGTTCTGATCTGTGTCAGACGCAGGGCTGGGTGTCTCAGAGGCCTCTCAGCACTCTCTCCACCACTGAGGATCTGAGGAGCTGGAGTCAGTCAGCTGCTCTGACCTGATCACCCTTACTATCTGCTTTATTAACTGGTGTGTTAGTGGGAAATCACCAGTCTGCAGACAGTCTGTCCTATTCCAGGCAGGAGCTGACAACACACAGCAAATGTGACCTTAAGACACACTTCAAGTGGTCATTGATCACGTGACACTCAGACACGTGACCCTCTTGCTATACGACTAACACACTGTTAACACAACTGATTTAGAAGTGCGACAAAACAGAGAGGTCCCATTTCCGGCCTAAACCAGAGGGTTGGACCCACAGTTTAAAGACCACTGTGTCAGAAAAGAATCTTTAAAAATATATTTGATATTTAGTCAAAATTGGGCCATTGCAAAGGTTGAAAACATGGTTAAATGTGTGCTTATTCAGGCTTTTTTAGGCTAATGCAACACTACTGGAGCTCAACACGCTTGGAGAATAGCACTAACTGCTAATTAAGTTAAACTGACGTATGGCTGTGGCATCACTGGGGCACTGGGGACTGTGGCATCACTGCTTCCACCTTAATAACACATCATCAGAAGAGGTATTCTTGGTACGTAACCCTGAAAATCTCTCAAATATGTACACCATATGCAGCGAGGGGTCACTTTTCTTTTGCATTATCTCTAAATCCTTAAAAACATGAACAATTTCTACCTCAACTGAGAATGTTTTGAAACAATTAAAGCACACTTTACTGTGACTTACTGTCATAAACTATTGTTTATATCAGAGTTTTAACAGCAAATTAACCCTCGCACAGCATCAGTATTTTTATCACATATGATGCTATTCGTAACTCAGTCTTAATTATCCACTAAACTTCCTTCCAATCAGTCCTAATCTTTAATATTTCCTTTCCAGGATCTTTTTATTACACCAGTCGAAAACAGTTCCCGGAGGTCTTGAACGCACCCTCCTCCTACATGACGCAACCACGCACGGCTCACGCGAGAGCTGAGCTGCTATATAAAGGCCGGGCGCCGGTTTGTCCTCTCGTTCGTCCTCAGTGCAGGATAACGGATAAAACGTCCAGATTCGCTGCTTTTATCACGATTAAACATCTGCCGAGACAGTTTACACCTCGGAGACTCGTGTGGGAAGAAGATTATACGGTTATCTGCGCCGGAGACAGAGTCGACGTGAGTAGATTTGTGTGTTGCTCAATGGTTAGCCTGTGAAGAGGCTGCTGAGCTTAGCTTCTGAGGGGAATTGTCCGTTCCACCTTAAATGGTGCGGCAGTTGCATTGAGGCGCCTGAGGCGTCTGAGGAGCTTCAATGCAACTTCCGCACCATTTAAGGTGGAACGGACAATTCCCCTCAGAAGCAATGTGATGCAGAACTATGAAGTTTGTCATTACTTTGTTATTAAGAATACATTTTTATCATCAAATATGTTCTTAATTCAGTTTTACTTACTTAATTAGTAATATCGACGTGAAGAACGTTACACTTTCAACAGACGTTTATATTTCCACATTTCATATTCTAAACTGTTCACTTTATTACTTTATATCTGTAGCTAATTTGCTTCTTTTTGCCTGAGAATAACAGATAATTATATTTACAAAGCTAGGTTAAATAGTATGAAGTAGCTAGTTAAGTTTTAATTAAGGGAGTAAGTTATTAAACTTATTATTAATCATTTCAGAAGCACAGGAATGTATTAAATATATTATTATGTTAAATGTAATATTTGTCAAACCTGCAACACCAAAATATCAGCAGGTCATGAGGTCAATCAGAATGTGATACCTGCTGTATTAAATGGTGCTTTATGGGGTTAGGGTTAGTTACTGTAGGGTAAGGGCAGGTGTGGGTCAGCAGTGTGGGTTCATGCTTTTGGAAGCCCTTAAAATTGAATGTTTAATCCCGTGTGTGTGTGTGTGTGTGTGTGTGTGTGTGTGTGTGTGAGTGAGAGAGTCTTTGGGTCAGTCGAGGTTAATCAGATAACGGATGCCTGGTCTGATAATCTTGTGAGAGCTGCTGTGGGCCCTCAAACATCTTGATGAGAACCAGAAACACACAGCCTGATCTGCCATAACATTAACACCACCTACGTAGTATTGAGTAGGTCCCCCTTGTGCTGCCACAACAGATCTGACCCTTCGAGACTCCACGGGACCTCTGAAGGTGTGCTGCTGTGGCCTCTGGCACCAAGACTGACGCCAGCAGCAGGTCCTGTAGGTCCTGTAAGCTGTGAGGTGGCCATGACCCTGTCACTGGTACGGTGTGGTAGGTTCTGGCCACTGCATACCGAGAACACTCCACAAGACCTGCCGGTTCTGGAGATATTCTGACCCGGTTGTTGACTAGAACATCACAGTTTGGGTCTTGTCAGTGTCGTTCTTGTACTTGTCCGTTTTTCTTGCTTCATCATCTTCCAGAACTGACTGAGGAGAGGGTGAATGTGTTTCACTTTACCGGTCAGTGGTGCTAATGTTATGGCTGGTCTGTGTGTATAATATAGTAACTTTATAGTTGGGTGTTTCTCTGACGGCGCTCTGGTCGGTCTTTATATTGTGGAGTGAAGGTCTTTGCAGTGACTTCCACTGAGTTTTGGGGAGGTGAGGCAGATGAGGTCAGTCTGGGGGAAGAATTCTGTTTAATGGATTTATTTTTGATCAGTGTGACGATGAGCTCTCTGTTCCTGCATTACATTAGTTTTATTTTAGTATGGCTGAAGTGTTCAATGGTTTAAAATAATAATAATAATAATAATAATAATAATAATAAATAATTCTGGCAGTAGAATAGAGGAAAAGTGCAGTGTTTGGGAGGAAGCTCAAATCGGACCTGGCTCTTCTGCCTGGCTGGGTGATTCATGCAGTGGTGTCTTGGCGTGTCTGGAATCTCTTCAGTATTTCGTCATTCTTCCAAAATCCTGGTAATTGTTTAGAGGGGTGTAAAACCTGCCTTGGGCCAGTTCTTTACTCACGTTACGGAAAGTCTTGCGTGCCAAAACCCAGCCCAGCGTGGCTCCTCTCGTAAGGCGTGTCTCTGCTGCTTGATCAGGACTGGACTTCTCATTATCCTTCTCTGCCAGGTCCTACACAATTCTCTCCTACATGACCGTTTTCTGACCTCCGTGCTTTAGCATTATACACACTGATTTGGTTGCTATGACTGTAGGGAAGTGAGCTCTGCTCTGATTGGCTGCCCTGTGTTGCCTCATTACAGGCAATGGTAATATGGATGGTTATATGTAAATGGGTTGACGTTCGTAGCCTAACATATGTGAAAGAGAAAACGAGCTGATGGCAGTTTTGGTGGAAGGACTGAGCGGTGTTTTAAAGCTCGTTTGCGTACGATGTCACACTGAGGAACACTGATTCTTAAGTAGCCCATTTCCAATATGTGGTTCTGAATGTCTTTTAGAGAAACCGGTCACACTGGGTCTAAACAGTACAGAAACTTCGCCCGTGTCTGATTACAGGATTAGACTTTGGTTGCTCTGCAGAAATGAGCTGATGCACCAGCTCTGATTAGGCAAGAATGGGGGAAACCACCATGATTTCCTGTTTCTGATCTTTGATTTCAGGATGTTTAGACTGTGAGAATATGTCTAAAATAGTTTCATAATCAAATTTCTGTTCACGGCTTCCTTCATATACAAACTAAATTACTGACTGCTCACTCACCCAGCCTTTAACCTCACAATATAGAGGATTTGCAGGAAGTGAAGACTGAAGGGGAAAACGCATTTGGTTATAAGTATTACTAATTTTATTAGTAACAGTAACTTGTTACTGAAATAAAACTCGATTTTGGGGATGAAGGTAAACTTATATATATATATATATATATATATATATATATAATGGATCAAAGTAAGGTTTTAAAACCTTGACCTCTTATTTTCTCACAGATGAGTAAAAACCTGGTTTGACGTCACCAGACGCTGTAGCCGCGTTAATCCTCCCTCCGGTGTCTTTGGGTTCTGAGGAAGTCGAGGTTGGAATAATCCAGCCTCTGTTGGGAAACATTCCTGCTTCGTGACATGTCGAGTTGTTGCGTGTTCTGAACCGTTTTACAATTTGAACAGAACAGCGTTTAAATGGGTCCTGCAGGGCAGTGTCACCGCAGCAGGGACCACTTTCTGCATGGGCACAAAGAAGGCTTTGTCACAGATCAACACTGACCTATTTCTCCCATTTTTCTCAGGTCAGGACAATCGGGTATGGATGCCATCATTCGCTGTCCATTCCTCTCCCGTGTCCCCCAAGCTTTCCTCCAGCAGGCGAGGAAGTCCTTGGTGAGTTATGCGGTGAAATGCCCAGTCATGATGGACCTTGCCTCAAGGCCTCTGGTTCGTGCTGTCTGTTCGTCCTCGTCCAGCTTCCAGAAGGCTCAGGATACGATCAGCACCACTGTGGGTGAGTTGGTGTAAATTAAATCTGGAGAGCTGGCCACCTTCAGTAAAGTGCAGAAGTCATTTCAGGTGGAACTGAGAGGGTGGGGGTGGATAAACGTATAGTGATAGTGCATCTCTATTATAAACGTCTTCCCTTTTAAAGTAAAGGGACAGAAGAAACATTAAGATGAGCAGTTAGTTTCTATACAGAAGTGCTCAGTTTTCTTTTCCACTTTTCTTTAGAACAAAAAGAGGTACCAAAAATGCCAGCTGGTCACCCCAAGCCTCCTGCAGGCCAGGCATCAGCCTCCAAATGCCCCTTCCTTGCTGCTGAAATGGGGCCGAACAGCAGTGTGGTGAGGCAGGCCAGCCTGGAGCTACAAGAGGATGTTTCTGAGGTCCGCACTGTGCGCAAAGGTTTGTACAAGGAAGTGCAAAGACCATCTCTTGCCTTGAGGAGTGTTATTAATAGGCAGGTGTTCTGAGCCTTTCTTTTTTGTCCAGATGTGCCTGCTTCAGAGCTCAACCCCTTGGTGAAAGACTCCAAAGCTGGTGGGAACCTGATGAAGAAGCTGATGAAACAGCGCCCCACAATGGTCTCTCATTTGCTGCAGGAGAACATGCCTAAAAGTAAGCCTGCATCTTCTAACTCTTTGGTGTTGGTTTGTGTACTAAAGTGGTCTATTAATGGAACAAATGGTAAAACTGTAATGGAACCACTTCCTCTTCTCAAACTGCTGCTTTTTCTTTCAGCCATCTCCAACTTTCGCTATGATGAGTTCTTTGAGAAGAAGATTGAGGCAAAGAAGAGTGATCACACCTACCGTGTGTTCAAGACTGTAAATCGCCGCGCCACTGAATTCCCAATGGCGGATGATTATTCGGAGTCCCTGAACAGCAGACGAGATGTTTCGGTGTGGTGCAGCAACGACTATCTTGGCATGAGTCGCCATCCGCGCGTGGTTCAGTCTGTGATGTGAGGAACAGTTTCTGCTGTTTAATAAAGAAATGTGTACAGTTAAATCTGGACGTTTGAGGTTTAAACAGTCTGGTCTTGTAGGGATACGTTGAGAAGGCATGGCTCCGGTGCTGGGGGAACAAGAAACATATCCGGGACGAGCAAGTTCCACGTGGCCCTGGAGCATGAGCTGGCAGACCTTCATGGGAAGGATGCAGCATTACTCTTCACCTCCTGCTTTGTGGCCAATGATTCCACACTGTTTACATTGGCCAAAATGCTGCCAGGTAATGTGCTAGTCTTGCCTTATAGCTCTAATTTCAGGATGTACAATATTAGCCATAGTATCTATATTATTTCGATTTGACCAAATCCTTAAAGATTAACGTTGCTTTTTATTTATTTATATCCAGAAGAGCAGAATGTTTTACTTCATAAAGATCTACAGTTTTAGTTTTACTGCGTTTTAATTCACTTTAATGTTGCTCAAGGTAGATTTACTTCATTTCTACCGTTTAAAAATGTTTGCTCTGGTGACCAGATCAGCCCAGACTTCAGTGCACTCCTGGTTTAAACGGTAGCATTTTCGATTTGTTCGATTTGTGAATGTTCTAATCTCTGTGCTCTTCTCCTCTCAGGATGTGAGATCTATTCAGATGCTGGCAACCATGCCTCGATGATACAGGGTATCAGGAACAGCGGCGCCAAGAAGTTCATCTTCCGGCACAATGACGTCAACCACTTGCGTGAACTTCTGGAGAAGTCTGATCCTTCCACTCCTAAAATCGTGGCCTTTGAGACTGTGCACTCCATGGATGGTAAGTGGGAACCTCTGTGCTATACTTGGTCAACGGGGTTGGCTTTTGACATTCTTTCAAGCTCTTGATGACCTCCAACTATGCTCTCATAGGTGCCGTGTGTCCGCTTGAGGAGATGTGTGATGTCGCTCATGAGTTTGGTGCGATCACCTTTGTGGATGAAGTTCATGCTGTGGGCTTGTATGGTGCTAGAGGAGGTGGAATTGGGGACCGTGATGGCATCATGCACAAGATGGACATCATCTCTGGAACGCTTGGTGAGTTTCCACTGGAGGAGTGTGCACTAACCTCAGCACTTCATAGAGTCCTGTTCAGCTCAGCTGGCTCTTCATCAGGAGTGTAAAAAAAGACTGAGGCTGTGGATGTGACAGGATGGTTCTGCTTTTGTCACCAAACACTCCTGGGATACTTGAGGAACAGGAGCTGCTTACCTGTTGCCTAGAGACCTGCTCTTGTTTTGCTCTCATTGAGTTCTCCCTCTGAAGTCTCTTGAAAGCTTTTGGCAATTATGCCAGATCCCAGCCTCCCTGGTCGGTCAGGTCGGGATCACCGAAGGCTTTCATGCTTATTGAAAAGACTGCTCACAAACTAGGCATCTTGGCTCCAACCCAACACTTCATAAAGGGCTTTAGTTAAAGAAGACTGGTCTTTTATTTGTAGCACTGTTTTGTTCATCCTGATGGCCCTTGACTTCACTCACTAAAGCGACCTAGAAAAGGTACAAAGGGCTGAAAATCCAGCTTCCTGGCCTGGAACTGCTCGGTTTCTTATTTCACACTGCAGTATAACCCCTGTTCAGTTTAATCAAACGTTCAGAGGTACAGGACCCTACTGTACCACCGCTCTGAAGCACCTGTTCTGTTTATTTAAAAAAACAAAACATCCCGATATGAGGAGAAACTTTTGGAATAAGAGCGAAAACCTCAAACTGAACAACTTCAACCAACTGGATTTTAGCTGTATATACAGATGGTGTTTCTAATCCTCTTAACTCCTGTTTACTTTTACAGGAAAGGCGTTTGGTTGTGTTGGAGGCTACATCGCCAGCACCCATGCCCTGGTGGACACTGTGCGCTCATATGCAGCCGGCTTCATTTTCACTACGTCCCTCCCGCCCATGTTGCTATCCGGCGCCCGTGAATCCATCCAGATCCTGAAGAGCGAGGAAGGCCGCATGCTCCGCCGTAAGCACCAGCGCAACGTCAAGCTGCTGCGGCAGATGCTCATGGACTCTGGCCTGCCTGTGGTCCACTGCCCCAGTCACATCATTCCGGTCAGGGTGAGTAGGCAGTTTCAGTGGACCTTGTGCTTGTTCTGAGCTAGAACATCTTTCAAATAAATTAAATCTGCCTACATCTGACCAGGAACCTTCTGGTAGGCAGTGTGACGCTCCCTGTTCAGCTGAGCGGCTCGTTCAGCCTGTTGGGGGAACATTAACAGAAGGAGGTGTCTGACCGACGGTTGCTTTGTGCTGCAGGTGTCTGATGCAGAAAAGAACACCGAGATCTGTGACCTCATGATGAACCGCCACAACATCTACGTCCAGGCCATCAACTACCCCACTGTTGCCCGTGGAGAGGAACTCCTTCGCATTGCCCCTACGCCTCACCACACCCCGCAGATGATGCAATATTTTGTTGGTAAGACTCTGTTGTACAGTTGAGTTGTAGAGTACAGTATGTAGTAAAGTAAGCTGTTCTAGTAAAAACGCTGCCATGTCTCGCACTGTAAACCTGGCCTTAGTTTGCCTCAGTGGCGTTCAGAATGCTGTTAAGCTCTTCATGGTTGAGCAGGGAAAGCACTGAAATTTCTCTTGTTTCTCTTCAGATAAGCTACTGCAGACCTGGAAGGAGGTGGGGCTGCAGCTGAGGCCTCACTCTTCAGCGGAGTGCAACTTCTGCCAGCAGCCGCTGCACTTTGAGCTGATGAGCGAGAGGGAGAAGTCCTACTTCAGCGGCCTCAGCCATCCCATATCCGCCTGCGGCTAAACTAACCACTCTGCACTCATTCCAACAACCGTCTGATCATGTTGGTCTTTATAAGTGTAACTTATTCAGAGTCATATTCCCTTTATCAGATTCTCTATAAAATAAATATCCTTGTGACTGACTGTGACTGTTCTCAGTTCTTTTTTTTTTTTTCTTTTTTTTTGTTCTAATTCATTCAGGGGTGAAAATAAGGTTCCTGGATAAAATTAAAACAGTTGGTGTAATTAACTTTTAAGCCTGAGTAGTGGTAAATGTGGAACCTGTATGGGCGTTTCTATTCTATCTTATCTGTAAATTAAAGTTGACTGCAGTGTATTAAACTTTCAGCTGTTTGCGATTAAACCAAACAGATATGGAAGTATCTCCACACGACTAACAGAGCGACTGTGCTATGATTTGGGACCTGGGTTTGCTTGTTTCCATAGTAGGTCAGGGTTACGGAGGGACTTTTTGTATGAGGCGAGTCTCACAACTGCTCAGTCAGCTGATGCCAGTCCTGAATCAACATTCTTGGAAGTACAGTATGAGTGACCGGTTCCTTCTGACTGGTTTTAAAATACGCTCCCAGAAACTGTAATACTTGCGCAATTACTGAAATGCCAGTCCTCCCAATCAGCTGCTCCCAATGACCTGCCATGCTCTCAGGAACTTCTTTATTAGGAGTGCGTAGAACCACACATCCACAAGAATCCAGACCTTCTGACTAGCTCAGCTACCGTAAAGCGGCCCATGTCCTAAAGCCACCGGTCCGCATTTTTAATGAAGGTGGGTTTATGGTTTCAGTTCTTATGGTTTCACAGCACTCCATATTCTATCCGGTTAGCTACACCCATTTATGCTGAAGTTATAAGGAGTGTTGCAGCCCAGCCTGCAGCTTTTTGAGTGATTTCCAATACACAGTAACCAATCAGACCAGAGCTTATTTACATATACCAGTCTATAAGACGGTGTTTTATTCTCCAAGATAAAGAGTGGCGAATGAGGGTGTTATTTTCTGGTGCAGGGCATGGACCCTTTAAGGAGCTCCTCCTGATGTTCAATTGTACTATTAGTTTTATAACCTCTGACCAATCAATCAGGACACTCTGGAGCAGCTGTGATCACATGACCCTAAAGTCAATCTACCAATGCCGGTTGTGGGTTAGAGGGCTACAAAGCCTCCAGCACGGAGCTGTGGAGGGGAGCTCTGTCCGATGATGGATTTGGGTTAAATATCTCCAGTTGTAATTAAAACTGTCCCACGGTTAGATCTGACCTTGCACTGTGATTGGTTGTCAATATCTCATGATGGTGGTATTCCGTCCACACCAAAACCCCTCTCTGTCCAGAGACGAGCATCACTGACAGTGTGTCAGATCCTGGAGGGGTCAGAAGACCGGCGGTGAGTGAAGCAGTAGACCGAAACCACTCGCTGGTGGCAAATGCAGAAGAGGTGTGTGACCCTGTGTGAGTCAGAGTTTCGCCAGCGCTGTACACCGCACGGCTGCCGCCTGAGACACAGCGAAAATGTGTCACTGCATTTTCTGGAAGGCGTAACGGCTCCTGATTGCGGCCTCCGGCGAGGAGTAATGCGTTTGGCCTGCATTCGCCCAATCAGCCTGAAAGCACCACTCCTGGAGACCCGGTCCGCGGCTTGTGTGCTTGGGCGGGGCTGAGTGCTGTGGCCTACATTTCCCTGCACTCTCAAGCCTTCCCTGCTTTTATGCCATGAAATGAAGGTCACCTCAATTTCCTGGTCCTCACCTACATCTCCAACAGCTTGTAAACACTAAATCAAGGCCGTCTGCTGCAGAAACCGCCTCTAGTCCTCTGGAAAGCTTTATATTAGATGTATCAATGTTGAAACATTGCTGTGAGAAGAATATGATTGCATTCAGCCTCATGAGGTCACATACTGCCACTTACTTCTGCCTCTCCAGCTCATCCCAAAAGTACTGGATGGAGCTCCTCCACCATCATTCCAGAGAACACAGCTCTTCCACTGCTCCACAGCTCCTCAATGCTGGGGGGCTTTATACCCCTCTAGCCCACACCTGGCATTAGACAGCAGGGAGCCAATAGGGTCATGTGATTGCGGCTCATACACTATATGTCCAAATGTCTTTCTAAAGAATGCATTTAGCTACCTTAAATTGCACATGTTTCTGACACAGACGTGCAAATGCACACACAGCTTGTCTAGTCCCTGTAGAGAAGAAGTACTGCCAATAGAATAGGACTCTCTGGAGCAGATCAGCATGATCCTATTGACACCATACTGCCTAATGCCAGGCGTGGGCTAGAGGGGTATAAAGCCCCCCAGCATTGAGGAGCTGTGGAGCAGTGGAAGAACTGTGTTCTCTGGAATGATGGTGGAGGAGCTCCATCCAGTACTTTTGGGATGAGTTGGGGGGAGTTGGGGATGGTGAGGTGGGGTGGTGATCGTCATCCAACATCCTGACCTCACTAAAACTGTCACTGAATGCTCCTCCTCCAAAATCTAGTAGAAAGTCTTCTTCTCTGGACAGTGGAGACAGTTACTCCAACAAAAGCTTTCAGAAGAAACAATAAATCAGGAGGTGTCCCAATACTTTTGTCCATGCAGTGGTCAAAGTCAGCAGTAGAGTGCAGGAGGGTGCAGGAGAGTGCAGGAGGGTGCAGGAGAGTGCATGAGGGTGCATGAGGGTGCAGGAGGGTGCAGGAGGGTGCAGGAGAGTGCAGAAGGGTGCAGGAGAGTGCAGGAGAGTGCAGGAGAGTGCAGGAGAGTGCAGGAGGGTGCAGGAGAGAACAGGAGAGTGCAGGAGAGTGCAGGAGGGTGCAGGAGAGTACAGGAGAGTGCAGGAGAGTACAGGAGAGTGCAGGAGAGTACAGGAGGGTGCAGGAGAGTACAGGAGAGTGCAGGAGAGTACAGGAGAGTGCAGGAGAGTACAGGAGGGTGCAGGAGGGTGCAGGAGGGTGCAGGAGAGTGCATGAGGGTGCAGGAGGGTGCAGGAGGGTGCAGGAGAGTGCAGAAGGGTGCAGGAGAGTGCAGGAGAGTGCAGGAGAGAACAGGAGGGTGCAGGAGGGTGCAGGAGGGTGCAGGAGGGTGCAGGAGAGTGCAGGAGGGTGCAGGAGGATAAAACACTTCTATTTTAGAAGAAAGCGTTGTGTGGGGTAGGGTGTGTGGGGTGGTGGGGTGTAAGAGGTTGTGTATTTGCATTGTTCTCGGCTCCGCTCACAGCGAGGTGCTGGACCGTGCACCGCCTCCGTTTCCTGGAAGAGGTCAGCAGCAGCAGCAGCCTCAGATGTTTTTGATGGAAGTGAAAACAAAGATGGGTCTCAGACACAAATGGCCGTCCTCTCCATGGAGACCGAGCTCTGTGAAACCCCCTCGGGGCTGTGTAGCAGCGTCCTGCTCGGCTGTGATTAAATCTGTCCCCCTCATCCACAGATAATTAACCACCAGGGCCTCGTCGTTTTACCTGCAAATGTCACAGACAAACAAGAGGCTGTGCAGAGACCCCAGGAACCCAGGAACCAGGAACCCAGGAACCCATAAACCAGGAACCAGGAACCCAGAAGAACCAGGAACCCAGGAACCCAGGAACCAGGAACCCAGAAACCAGGAACCCAGGAACCCAGGAACCCATAAACCAGGAACCCAGAAACCAGGAACCCAGGAACCCAGGAACCCATAAACCAGGAACCAGGAACCCAGGCCCCCCAACAGAGGATTCTTCCAGTTAAACAGAAACATTTTGATTTCCTGAATTTAATTAATCTAGAACATGTGACCGCTTTTTACAAAGTTCCTGATGATGACCAGGAGTGGACAACTTCAAATCTGAGGCTTCTGTTTCATCTGTGCTGTGGTTCAGAAGTAAAGGCGCCTCTGAGATGGACTGGGCTGGAGCACCTCAGGCTCGTCGTGTAGCGCAGGGTACAGCTCACAGCTCAGCTCACGGCTCAGCTCACGGCTCAGCTCACGGCGTGAAGCAGCATAGAAAGCTGGGTCAGAGAGCAGGGTCAGCCATGCTGCAGCGCCCCCTGGAGCAGAGAGCTTAATTCACCCAGGTATCAAACCCACAACCCTGCGATCAGTAAAGCAGAGTTTGCTTCAGTGAGGCGAGCACTGACCCGCACTTAAGACAGGGGGAGCTGTAGCGCAGGGAAGGGGAAGGGTCAGGAAACGGAGATACTTTACTCAAGTAGTTAAAAGTACTTAAGTACAGTACTGAGGAAGACTGTAAACATTCAGACATTCAGCTTCATACCAGCTTCTCTGGAAGCTTTCTGGACCTTTTCTTTTACACAGTGGGATCAGAGCCAAACCTCGAGTCCGATTCACATCAGAGTGAAAAGCTCTTATCTGCGGAGGTGACCACACACCTGTCCTCCAACAAAGAGCCATCTGTGAGGCTCAGGGCTGATCACAGCCTCGTCTTCATCATTCAGAGTTCATATAAATTCAGGAATTTCAACATTACGCCTCTCTGAAATGGCCTGTCAGAGCTCACTGATCCTCATCGTACCTCCACCTCTCTTCTTCTGTCTCCTCAGCGGTGACCAGTCCCGTGACCTTGGTGGTCTGGCTGAAGCTATCCAGGCCTGAAGGGTAAACACTCTGTAGGAGAAGTGCTGTTTATGAATGAAACCAGAACATAATTACAATTAAACAATTATAATTACCGTGTTTAATGACTTTAATTACAGCTCATATAAAAATGATTTTCAGTTCTGAGTTTTGAAATGATGTTTACATTTACATTTACGGCATTTAGCTGACGTTCTTATCCAGACTTACAAGGTTACTCGTATTACAGAGGAGGGTCAGTGTAGTGTTAGGAGTCCTGCCCAAGGACTCTTATTGGTGTAGCGCAGCATACATAGTCACCCAGACCTGGAATCGAACCCCAGTCTCCCACATGGTGTGGTAGCTCAGTGGCGTTATCTGTTGCGCCACACCAACCACCATGTTTCCCCTTCAGCCTACAGCAGTTTAGCTTCACCCATGCAGTCTACAGCAGTTTAGCTCCACCCATGCAGCCTACAGCAGTTTAGCTCCACCCATTCAGTCTACAGCAGTTTAGCTTCACCCATGCAGCCTACAGCAGTTTAGCTCCACCCATCCAGCCTACAGCAGTTTAGCCCCACCCATTCAGCCTACAGCAGTTTAGCCCCACCCATTCAGCCTACAGCAGTTTAGCCCCACCCATTCAGCCTACAGCAGTTTAGCCCCACCCATTCAGCCTACAGCAGTTTAGCCCCACCAATTCAGCCTACAGCAGTTTCGCTCCACTAATTATGGTCAGCTCCGCCCACTCATGCTAAAGCTATAAAGCGTGTTCCGGCTCAGACTCAGAGAAGATCACAGAACCGTCAGCAGACTGAGGGTCCTTCACTTTTCTGAAGACTTCTGGCCGTGTTTCCTCCTCTTGTCCACTTATCTGAGCGCCGTCCTCAGAGAGAGGAACTGAGATTTCAGGGCTGTGGGAAGGAAACGCCTGCATGCTTAAACTGCTGAGATTTCCAAGACTTCCCATGTTGACCCACAGCCCTATCTCTATCCTACACCAGAGGAGGGCGGGGCTATCTAATGTTTGTGTTTCAGAAATATTAAACAGATCAATCATATCAGCACAGTCTGATCATCTCATACACAAATAATCCGTTTTGGGTGTACTGGAAGGAGCTATAGTTATACTGGGAGGAGCTATAGGTATACTGGGAGGAGCTATAGGAGCTATAGGTGTACTGGGAGGAGCTATACACAACATAAACTAGGTGTTGGAGGGGAACTGGGAATACTGGGAATACTGGTCATCCTGCAGGAGAGACACTCACACACAGCCCCGCAGAGACAGTTTTACTGTATTCACTCGAATGTTTCAGTTTATGTGTTTGGAAGAAATGTACGGACAGATTAACACACAGTGTGTCCTCGCTCTCAGACGGCTCCCCGGGGGAGAATTCCTCCTCCCTGAGTTCTGTGGTTTTGGGTCGTTTCTGTCTCACCCAGCGAACCTTTTTCTGAGATGTTGAAGATTGCTGCTCTACCAGGAACCTAAACCGGTTCTACAGGGTGGTTTTAGTCACGTATCGAATTTCATGTTTCTGACCTCAGTTAAGGTCATCGTCATTACCGTCCATCCACACATACACTGAAGCCGAGTCCGAGGTGTTGTAGCTCGATTATGAAGAAATAAAGAAATCAGCTCTCCACTACAGTCTACAGCTGCACCCAGGGGCGGAGTTAGGCAGATTCTAAGGGCCTGTGACGGGGCTAAGTTGTGGGGCCCAGTGTAATAGCTTTTCAGGGGCCCCAAATCCCTGGCAGCACCGCTGCTTCTAGTAACGCTATGGTCAGTTTATACGTTCAGTAAGTGAGTTGGGCACTGACAGGGTGACGGGCAGGGCCTTGTTTAGCTGTCTTTATTTAAGTGTAAATATGAGGCGGCACCAGCGATTCACCTAAAGAGTCGACTCCTTCACAAGCGGCTCCTCGCTGCTGCCCGGCTCTGTCTACGTGACCTCGGGCAGGTGCTCCACTCAGCAGCTGCCAGTGTTTTTTTCCCCCCTCAGATTTTTGTCTGCTGCCTGTGCTCTCGTAACGTAATCAAGCAGAAAGAGAGCAGGTTATTACGCAGGGTTCACGCCCACACAAACACTCACACATGACATGCCCTCTTAAACAGGTGGCCTTGATGCCTTTAGACTCTCGTTGGCCTCCATTCAAACAGGCTGGACATTCGCCCTTGACCTTCAGAGTGACGGCCCGAGCTGAATGAACTGAAGAGCTGAGCACTGAGACGGGTTCAGTGGGATCTGCTGACTGTAGCTTTACTGCAAATCTCCCAGCTTTTCATCTGCAGTGTTTTAAACTCCAGACGTCCAGATCCACCGTAAACCCTGCAGCGGAACGGCCAATCAGCCACTCAGCCAATCAGCTCTGAGATGTGCCTCAGGTTACAGCGTTATTAGCAGAACGGCCAGTTATGAAATGTATGACCTATATGCCCAAAGGGATCTGGAGGCTGTAGTATCTGGGGGATTTTGGTGGAAGCTGCAGCAGAGCTGCTCAGGAAAGTATTCGGACGCAAGCAGCCGTCAGCAGTTCTCTCCATCAGCGGTTCTCTCACTGAGCTCCACAATAAACCATATTTCTACACAAACTGACCCCAATACACACAGTAGTTCACACACACACACACACACCTGCTGTAATGCACATATTTACTGACGGAGAGACGGGTTCAGCTGGAGTTATCACGTCTGTGATTCTGCTCAAGCGTCTCAGCCAGCATTGCCCAAGTCAAGCCAAGCAGAACCGACAGAGTTAAGGCTCGGAGCGGTCCAGTGTTTACAGAGTGGACAGTGGATCACAGTGGAGGTGAAGGGAAGCAGACGTCTGAAGCTCTAATAAAACTTCTTCACCTAATGGTGATGAAGACGCTGCCCGAGGGGCTCAGAGTGCTCCAGTGGACAAAGACACGCCACTAAGATCTGAGGATCACTGGTTGGATTCCCGGGTGGTGCTGCTCGCCATCAGTAGCTGGAGTCAGAGAGAGCACAGTTGGCCTTGCTCTCTCAGGGGTGGGTTGATGGCACTTCCTCCCCACTTCACTCCACATCAACCATTAGCTTAATGATGGCTCTGGGTGCTCTATCAAAGGTAAGGTAAAGGTGCACGTATTTGTCACTGTACAGCGAAATGTGTCCTCCACATTTAACCCATCTGGTAGTGAACACACACTCACACACACACGTGTTAGGGGCAGTGAGTACACACACACACCCAGAGCGGTGGGCAGCCAACTCCAGCGCCCGGGGAGCAGAGAGGGTAAAGGGCCTTGCTCAAGGGCCCAACAGTGGCAGCTTGCCGAGCCCGGCCCTGTTATCGATATCCTGGCGCTCTAACCGCTGAGCCCCACTGCCCCCTCAGAGGAAGGTCCTGGGAATGTGGCTGGATGTCTAAACTGCACCAAACAAACGTCATCATCCAACACTGGTTCCACACATCAGCTACCTCACACATCAGCTACCCCACACATCAGCTACCCCACACATCAGCTACCTCACACATCAGCTACCCCACACATCAGCTACCCCACACATCAGCTACCTCACACATCAGCTACCCCACACATCAGCTACCTCACACATCAGCTACCTCACACATCAGCTACCCCACACATCAGCTACCCCACACATCAGCTACCTCACACATCAGCTACCCCACACATCAGCTACCTCACACATCAGCTACCCCACACATCAGCTACCTCACACATCAGCTACCCCACACATCAGCTACCCCACACAGCACTGGCTCCAGACCCCACCATCCTTAATCTGGAAAGAATTCTGTGGTTCAGTGGGATCACTCTGGCCTATGTCTGGTTATTTATGGGAGATGATTAGAAAGGTGAAGAGCTTTATGAACACCTCCATTCCTTATAAACTCTTATAAACTGGGTTCTAAACTGGGTTCTAAACTGGGTTCTAATCTCTTTTTTCTACTTTCTGATGATCAGTCATTAAAATGCTTTCAGGAAGAAGAGCTGTTTATCCTCAGCATCGTACATTAACTCTAATGAACAGTCCCCACATACAGTACAAGACCCATCGCACTCAGTAAGTGAGAGTGGGTTCCTGGTGGAGCAGTCTTTCACCTCTCGAATGTGCACCGCTGCCAAGCCCAGCCCCCATCCTGCTGCAGGCCAAGAGGGACCTCTGATTTCATCAGCGAAGGTCTCTGTAAACACTGCGATTGTCACGCACACCTCGGCTGCTCTCCAAGTGTCTCCTCTCTCTGCAGACCAAAAGAGCAGCTGTCTTTGAGGGTGGATGCAGCGGATGTTCCATTGTGAAGTAGCTATATGTCCAAAAGTATCCCCAGCACTGATCTGTGGAGCCAAGGTGGGTCCCAGTAACAACCTGTGTGCAGATTCACTCATGATTTGCCCAAGCCCACCTGGACCCAGCGAGCCCACCTTCCGCCCATGTGAGCTCCACATGAGCATGTTGGCTTGGCTGTTGATGGAGCTCTCTCCAAAAACTTTGAGATGGGTGGAATGCAATCAAATCCTCCTCACAGCAATGTTCCAACATTTACACTCATTAAAATCAGTGAGATTCTGGTCTTCTGGTCAGGCTGGTCTTTAATAAACTGGGTCAGGGCTCAGTAAGAGTCTAATTTGGGTTCGAGGTTGAGCTCAGTTGTAAAGTGCACAGCAGGTGTGGTGAGGCACTGTAGCCATGCTGACCTCTGGGGATCTGCCAGTCCTGCCAGAACTCAATGTCAGGATGATCTACGTTTGCTCAACAACTCAACAGGTTCTGCAAGAGGTTCTGCAAGCAGCCACAGAAACCGCCTGTTCTTACCCAACCCAGGGTATTATGGGGAAGCAAAACTGGGAAGTCACTTTCTTTCTAAATATGGTTCGTTAGAGAGCTTTCTGCAGACCTGCAGTGGGAGATGCTGGTATTAATGGGCATGACTGGGATGGGTGGTAATGGACAGGTGTGGGTGGCTGCAGATGGTGCAGATCAGTTTAAATGGCAAATTCAGGTCTGGAAAGCTGCAGCTAAGCTGCCCAGGCAGTTGGAACAAAATCCTGGGGCAGATATTTTACTTTCTAGACCTGAATTTGCCATCTCTAGGTATGAGAGGCTATGAATGTGTATAGGGAAAGATATGTAGAGGAATTGGGCCGATATCAGCTAAAAATGGTGAATCAGTCCAATCCATACCAGAAGGAACCCGGTCTAACAATCCAGGCCTGGAGGAAGAGAAGAGTGTGTTATAGAGGGTGTTTTAATCAGGGCCACAGACAAATCTTTATTTATTCTTCACTAACAATCATAAGGAAGTTCTTACTGCATGAATGTGACTTCCTCTTACTGAGGGAGCTTTCAGAACTGCAGGTATTTTCCATGTTGTAGTAAGAAAGGGTTTTTTTATGAGTGAGAAACCTGCTGCTTATGGTATGATCTGATACTCATGCTGAAGCAGGCGTGAGACAATGGCCCAGATCAAAGTCTGAAACTCTGCCAGCGGTAGAGCAGAGAGAAGGCCTTTGTTTTCTTTGGAACGTGCAGAATGATAAGCTCACGCAAGCCCAACTACATGGAAGTCAGGCCTCTTCAGTGGAATGTGGTGTTTGTTGGGGCTCATGTGCTGTGGGAAATTCTGAAGTACCACTCAAGAGCCGTCTAGACATCAATACAACAAGAAGTAAATACTGGGGAACTATAGAAATGGTCGATTTGGCTGCAAATATTATTTTTTTTTGGGATCAAATTTATTGATTGGGTTTTAGATACAAACAAACAAACAGCTAATGATAAAGGATACATTTAAAAGAGACCAAAAAAGGGAAGGGTTACTTATTTTTGGTTTAAAATAAATAAATACATTGACACACATTTACATTTACACTTAAGGCATTTAGCAGACGTTCTTATCCAGAGCGACTTAGAAAAGTGCACACACACACACACACACACACACACACACACACACATATGCACACTGAAACTGTAGATGTCTTCCGCAGCAGTTTATTCATTATTCAACCCGAGTTTGTTATTTTAGGCTGGGATTTACTGAACCCTGCAGTCACGCCTTCAATAGTCGCAGTTCTGCTGGAACTGAGGAACCAGAACCTCTGTGCATTAAAACCAAAACTGAATAACTGACTTTTGAGCTGCAGTGAACCCACAGACCGGCGCTCTCCGCTGATCAACTGTGGAGCCAGCATGCTCATGTGAGGCTCACATGGCTGGAATGTGGGCTGGGCGGGTTCCAGGTGGGCATGGGCTCAGAGTGGGTTTGGGACTTTCCAAACGGGCCCCATTGTTACAGCCCACCCTGATCACATATGGGTCCCATCTAGGCCCCATGTGCAGTGTTCAACCCATATGGGGCCCACGTCTAGCCCCTCCTGGTCCCATTACTGACCCTGGTGGGCATCCATATGTTGGGCCAACATGTTACCTGAGTACAACACTTTCTGGTTCCCAGTTGGGCTCCCCATACAGACCCCACAAGGGCTTGTTAGCTGGGGAAGGGCCGGGTGGTGGAGGTGAGAGACAGGTCATGGCAGATACTTTTCTAATCCTGGGTGCGTCCGTGAGACTCGGCTCTCGACCTCGCTCGCTCGGTTGAGGCAAGGAAGAAAAAAGAAAACATTGGACTAGGGGGGCTTCCAGCTGATGGGACCCGAAGCCAGAGTTTGAGCTTAATCTGGACCATCAGGGGCGGCGGTGGGGTGTGAATTACATCACGAGAAGGAGAGGTGAGGAGCAGGTCTATAGTGTGTAGTAATGGAGAGGAGCTGGTCTATAGTGTGTAGTAGTGGAGAGGAGCAGGTCTATAGTGTGTAGTAATGGAGAGGAGCAGGTCTATAGTGTGTAGTAATGGAGAGGAGCAGGTCTATAGTGTGTAGTAATGGAGAGGAGCAGGTCTATAGTGTGTAGTAGTGGAGAGGAGCTGGTCTATAGTGTGTAGTAGTGGTGAGGAGCAGGTCTATAGTGTGTAGTAATGGAGAGGAGCAGGTCTATAGTGTGTAGTAATGGAGAGGAGCTGGTCTATAGTGTGTAGTAATGGAGAGGAGCTGGTCTATAGTGTGTAGTAATGGAGAGGAGCAGGTCTATAGTGTGTAGTAATGGAGAGGAGCAGGTCTATAGTGTGTAGTAGTGGTGAGGAGCAGGTCTATAGTGTGTAGTAATGGAGAGGAGCAGGTCTATAGTGTGTAGTAGTGGTGAGGAGCAGGTCTATAGTGTGTAGTAATGGAGAGGAGCAGGTCTATAGTGTGTAGTAGTGGAGAGGAGCAGGTCTATAGTGTGTAGTAGTGGAGAGGAGCTGGTCTATAGTGTGTAGTAGTGGAGAGGAGCTGGTCTATAGTGTGTAGTAGTGGAGAGGAGCAGGTCTATAGTGTGTAGTAATGGAGAGGAGCAGGTCTATAGTGTGTAGTAATGGAGAGGAGCAGGTCTATAGTGTGTAGTAGTGGAGAGGAGCTGGTCTATAGTGTGTAGTAGTGGAGAGGAGCAGGTCTATATTGTGTAGTAGTGGAGAGGAGCAGGTCTATAGTGTGTAGTAATGGAGAGGAGCAGGTCTATAGTGTGTAGTAGTGGAGAGGAGCTGGTCTATAGTGTGTAGTAGTGGAGAGGAGCAGGTCTATAGTGTGTAGTAATGGAGAGGAGCAGGTCTATAGTGTGTAGTAGTGGAGAGGAGCTGGTCTATAGTGTGTAGTAGTGGAGAGGAGCTGATCTATAGTGTGTAGTAATGGAGAGGAGCAGGTCTATAGTGTGTAGTAGTGGAGAGGAGCAGGTCTATAGTGTGTAGTAGTGGAGAGGAGCAGGTCTATAGTGTGTAGTAATGGAGAGGAGCAGGTCTATAGTGTGTAGTAATGGAGAGGAGCAGGTCTATAGTGTGTAGTAATGGAGAGGAGCAGGTCTATAGTGTGTAGTAGTGGAGAGGAGCAGGTCTATAGTGTGTAGTAGTGGAGAGGAGCAGGTCTATAGTGTGTAGTAATGGAGAGGAGCAGGTCTATATTGTGTAGTAATGGAGAGGAGCAGGTCTATAGTGTGTAGTAATGGAGAGGAGCAGGTCTATAGTGTGTAGTAATGGAGAGGAGCAGGTCTATATTGTGTAGTAATGGAGAGGAGCAGGTCTATAGTGTGTAGTAATGGAGAGGAGCAGGTCTATAGTGTGTAGTAGTGGAGAGGAGCAGGTCTATAGTGTGTAGTAGTGGAGAGGAGCTGGTCTATAGTGTGTAGTAATGGAGAGGAGCAGGTCTATAGTGTGCAGTAGTGGAGAGGAGCTGGTCTATAGTGTGTAGTAATGGAGAGGAGCAGGTCTATAGTGTGTAGTAGTGGAGAGGAGCAGGTCTATAGTGTGTAGTAATGGAGAGGAGCTGGTCTATAGTGTGTAGTAATGGAGAGGAGCTGGTCTATAGTGTGTAGTAGTGGAGAGGAGCAGGTCTATAGTGTGTAGTAGTGGAGAGGAGCAGGTCTATAGTGTGTAGTAATGGAGAGGAACAGGTCTATAGTGTGTAGTAATGGAGAGGAGCAGGTCTATAGTGTGTAGTAGTGGAGAGGAGCAGGTCTATAGTGTGTAGTAATGGAGAGGAGCAGGTCTATAGTGTGTAGTAGTGGAGAGGAGCAGGTCTATAGTGTGTAGTAGTGGAGAGGAGCAGGTCTATAGTGTGTAGTAGTGGAGAGGAGCTGGTCTATAGTGTGTAGTAATGGAGAGGAGCTGGTCTATAGTGTGTAGTAGTGGAGAGGAGCAGGTCTATAGTGTGTAGTAATGGAGAGGAGCAGGTCTATAGTGTGTAGTAATGGAGAGGAGCAGGTCTATAGTGTGTAGTAGTGGAGAGGAGCAGGTCTATAGTGTGTAGTAATGGAGAGGAGCTGGTCTATAGTGTGTAGTAATGGAGAGGAGCAGGTCTATAGTGTGTAGTAGTGGAGAGGAGCAGGTCTATAGTGTGTAGTAGTGGAGAGGAGCAGGTCTATAGTGTGTAGTAATGGAGAGGAGCTGGTCTATAGTGTGTAGTAGTGGAGAGGAGCAGGTCTATAGTGTGTAGTAGTGGAGAGGAGCAGGTCTATAGTGTGTAGTAATGGAGAGGAGCTGGTCTATAGTGTGTAGTAGTGGAGAGGAGCAGGTCTATAATGTGTAGTAATGGAGAGGAGCTGGTCTATAGTGTGTAGTAATGGAGAGGAGCTGGTCTATAGTGTGTAGTAATGGAGAGGAGCAGGTCTATAGTGTGTAGTAGTGGAGAGGAGCAGGTCTATAGTGTGTAGTAGTGAAGAGGAGCTGGTCTATAGTGTGTAGTAATGGAGAGGAGCTGGTCTATAGTGTGTAGTAATGGAGAGGAGCTGGTCTATAGTGTGTAGTAGTTGAGAGGAGCTGGTCTATAGTGTGTAGTAATGGAGAGGAGCAGGTCTATAGTGTGTAGTAATGGAGAGGAGCTGGTCTATAGTGTGTAGTAATGGAGAGGAGCAGGTCTATAGTGTGTAGTAGTGGAGAGGAGCAGGTCTATAGTGTGTAGTAATGGAGAGGAGCAGGTCTATAGTGTGTAGTAGTGGAGAGGAGCAGGTCTATAGTGAGTAGTAATGGAGAGGAGCAGGTCTATAGTGTGTAGTAGTGGAGAGGAGCAGGTCTATAGTGTGTAGTAGTGGAGAGGAGCAGGTCTATAGTGTGTAGTAATGGAGAGGAGCAGGTCTATAGTGTGTAGTAGTGGAGAGGAGCTGGTCTATAGTGTGTAGTAATGGAGAGGAGCAGGTCTATAGTGTGTAGTAGTGGAGAGGAGCAGGTCTATAGTGTGTAGTAGTGGAGAGGAGCAGGTCTATAGTGTGTAGTAATGGAGAGGAGCAGGTCTATAGTGTGTAGTAGTGGAGAGGAGCTGGTCTATAGTGTGTAGTAATGGAGAGGAGCAGGTCTATAGTGTGTAGTAATGGAGAGGAGCAGGTCTATAGTGTGTAGTAGTGGAGAGGAGCAGGTCTATAGTGTGTAGTAGTGGAGAGGAGCTGGTCTATAGTGTGTAGTAGTGGAGAGGAGCAGGTCTATAGTGTGTAGTAGTGGAGAGGAGCAGGTCTATAGTGTGTAGTAATGGAGAGGAGCAGGTCTATAGTGTGTAGTAATGGAGAGGAGCAGGTCTATAGTGTGTAGTAGTGGAGAGGAGCAGGTCTATAGTGTGTAGTAATGGAGAGGAGCAGGTCTATAGTGTGTAGTAGTGGAGAGGAGCAGGTCTATAGTGTGTAGTAGTGGAGAGGAGCTGGTCTATAGTGTGTAGTAATGGAGAGGAGCAGGTCTATAGTGTGTAGTAGTAGAGAGGAGCAGGTCTATAGTGTGTAGTAATGGAGAGGAGCAGGTCTATAGTGTGTAGTAATGCAGAGGAGCAGGTCTATAGTGTGTAGTAATGGAGAGGAGCAGGTCTATAGTGTGTAGTAGTGGAGAGGAGCAGGTCTATAGTGTGTAGTAATGGAGAGGAGCAGGTCTATAGTGTGTAGTAATGGAGAGGAGCTGGTCTATAGTGTGTAGTAATGGAGAGGAGCAGGTCTATAGTGTGAAGTAGTGGAGAGGAGCAGGTCTATAGTGTGTAGTAATGCAGAGGAGCAGGTCTATAGTGTGTAGTAATGGAGAGGAGCAGGTCTATAGTGTGTAGTAATGGAGAGGAGCAGGTCTATAGTGTGTAGTAATGGAGAGCAGCAGGTCTATAGTGTGTAGTAGTGGAGAGGAGCAGGTCTATAGTGTGTAGTAGTGGAGAGGAGCAGGTCTATAGTGTGTAGTAATGGAGAGGAGCTGGTCTATAGTGTGTAGTAATGGAGAGGAGCTGGTCTATAGTGTGTAGTAATGGAGAGGAGCAGGTCTATATTGTGTAGTAATGGAGAGGAGCAGGTCTATAGTGTGTAGTAATGGAGAGGAACAGGTCTATAGTGTGTAGTAGTGGAGAGGAGCAGGTCTATAGTGTGTAGTAGTGGAGAGGAGCAGGTCTATAGTGTGTAGTAGTGGAGAGGAGCAGGTCTATAGTGTGTAGTAATGGAGAGGAGCAGGTCTATAGTGTGTAGTAGTGGAGAGGAGCAGGTCTATAGTGTGTAGTAATGGAGAGGAGCTGGTCTATAGTGTGTAGTAATGGAGAGGAGCAGGTCTATAGTGTGTAGTAGTAGAGAGGAGCAGGTCTATAGTGTGTAGTAATGGAGAGGAGCAGGTCTATAGTGTGTAGTAATGCAGAGGAGCAGGTCTATAGTGTGTAGTAATGGAGAGGAGCAGGTCTATAGTGTGTAGTAGTGGAGAGGAGCAGGTCTATAGTGTGTAGTAATGCAGAGGAGCAGGTCTATAGTGTGTAGTAATGGAGAGGAGCTGGTCTATAGTGTGTAGTAATGGAGAGGAGCAGGTCTATAGTGTGAAGTAGTGGAGAGGAGCAGGTCTATAGTGTGTAGTAATGCAGAGGAGCAGGTCTATAGTGTGTAGTAATGGAGAGGAGCAGGTCTATAGTGTGTAGTAATGGAGAGCAGCAGGTCTATAGTGTGTAGTAGTGGAGAGGAGCAGGTCTATAGTGTGTAGTAGTGGAGAGGAGCAGGTCTATAGTGTGTAGTAATGGAGAGGAGCTGGTCTATAGTGTGTAGTAATGGAGAGGAGCTGGTCTATAGTGTGTAGTAATGGAGAGGAGCAGGTCTATATTGTGTAGTAATGGAGAGGAGCAGGTCTATAGTGTGTAGTAATGGAGAGGAACAGGTCTATAGTGTGTAGTAGTGGAGAGGAGCAGGTCTATAGTGTGTAGTAGTGGAGAGGAGCAGGTCTATAGTGTGTAGTAGTGGAGAGGAGCAGGTCTATAGTGTGTAGTAATGGAGAGGAGCAGGTCTATAGTGTGTAGTAGTGGAGAGGAGCAGGTCTATAGTGTGTAGTAATGGAGAGGAGCTGGTCTATAGTGTGTAGTAATGGAGAGGAGCAGGTCTATAGTGTGTAGTAGTGGAGAGGAGCAGGTCTATAGTGTGTAGTAATGGAGAGGAGCAGGTCTATAGTGTGTAGTAATGGAGAGGAGCAGGTCTATAGTGTGTAGTAGTGGAGAGGAGCAGGTCTATAGTGTGTAGTAATGGAGAGGAGCTGGTCTATAGTGTGTAGTAATGGAGAGGAGCTGGTCTATAGTGTGTAGTAGTGGAGAGGAGCAGGTCTATAGTGTGTAGTAATGGAGAGGAGCTGGTCTATAGTGTGTAGTAGTGGAGAGGAGCAGGTCTATAGTGTGTAGTAGTGGAGAGGAGCAGGTCTATAGTGTGTAGTAATGGAGAGGAGCTGGTCTATAGTGTGTAGTAATGGAGAGGAGCTGGTCTATAGTGTGTAGTAATGGAGAGCAGCAGGTCTATAGTGTGTAGTAATGGAGAGGAGCAGGTCTATAGTGTGTAGTAATGGAGAGGAGCTGGTCTATAGTGTGTAGTAATGGAGAGGAGCAGGTCTATAGTGTGTAGTAGTGGAGAGGAGCAGGTCTATAGTGTGTAGTAGTGGAGAGGAGCAGGTCTATAGTGTGTAGTAATGGAGAGGAGCAGGTCTATAGTGTGTAGTAGTGGAGAGGAGCAGGTCTATAGTGTGTAGTAGTGGAGAGGAGCAGGTCTATAGTGTGTAGTAATGGAGAGGAGCAGGTCTATAGTGTGTAGTAGTGGAGAGGAGCTGGTCTATAGTGTGTAGTAATGGAGAGGAGCAGGTCTATAGTGTGTAGTAGTGGAGAGGAGCAGGTCTATAGTGTGTAGTAGTGGAGAGGAGCAGGTCTATAGTGTGTAGTAATGGAGAGGAGCAGGTCTATAGTGTGTAGTAGTGGAGAGGAGCTGGTCTATAGTGTGTAGTAATGGAGAGGAGCAGGTCTATAGTGTGTAGTAATGGAGAGGAGCAGGTCTATAGTGTGTAGTAGTGGAGAGGAGCAGGTCTATAGTGTGTAGTAGTGGAGAGGAGCTGGTCTATAGTGTGTAGTAGTGGAGAGGAGCAGGTCTATAGTGTGTAGTAGTGGAGAGGAGCAGGTCTATAGTGTGTAGTAATGGAGAGGAGCAGGTCTATAGTGTGTAGTAATGGAGAGGAGCAGGTCTATAGTGTGTAGTAGTGGAGAGGAGCAGGTCTATAGTGTGTAGTAATGGAGAGCAGCAGGTCTATAGTGTGTAGTAGTGGAGAGGAGCAGGTCTATAGTGTGTAGTAGTGGAGAGGAGCAGGTCTATAGTGTGTAGTAATGGAGAGGAGCTGGTCTATAGTGTGTAGTAATGGAGAGGAGCTGGTCTATAGTGTGTAGTAATGGAGAGGAGCAGGTCTATATTGTGTAGTAATGGAGAGGAGCAGGTCTATAGTGTGTAGTAATGGAGAGGAACAGGTCTATAGTGTGTAGTAGTGGAGAGGAGCAGGTCTATAGTGTGTAGTAGTGGAGAGGAGCAGGTCTATAGTGTGTAGTAGTGGAGAGGAGCAGGTCTATAGTGTGTAGTAATGGAGAGGAGCAGGTCTATAGTGTGTAGTAGTGGAGAGGAGCAGGTCTATAGTGTGTAGTAATGGAGAGGAGCTGGTCTATAGTGTGTAGTAATGGAGAGGAGCAGGTCTATAGTGTGTAGTAGTAGAGAGGAGCAGGTCTATAGTGTGTAGTAATGGAGAGGAGCAGGTCTATAGTGTGTAGTAATGCAGAGGAGCAGGTCTATAGTGTGTAGTAATGGAGAGGAGCAGGTCTATAGTGTGTAGTAGTGGAGAGGAGCAGGTCTATAGTGTGTAGTAATGCAGAGGAGCAGGTCTATAGTGTGTAGTAATGGAGAGGAGCTGGTCTATAGTGTGTAGTAATGGAGAGGAGCAGGTCTATAGTGTGAAGTAGTGGAGAGGAGCAGGTCTATAGTGTGTAGTAATGCAGAGGAGCAGGTCTATAGTGTGTAGTAATGGAGAGGAGCAGGTCTATAGTGTGTAGTAATGGAGAGGAGCAGGTCTATAGTGTGTAGTAATGGAGAGCAGCAGGTCTATAGTGTGTAGTAGTGGAGAGGAGCAGGTCTATAGTGTGTAGTAGTGGAGAGGAGCAGGTCTATAGTGTGTAGTAATGGAGAGGAGCTGGTCTATAGTGTGTAGTAATGGAGAGGAGCTGGTCTATAGTGTGTAGTAATGGAGAGGAGCAGGTCTATATTGTGTAGTAATGGAGAGGAGCAGGTCTATAGTGTGTAGTAATGGAGAGGAACAGGTCTATAGTGTGTAGTAGTGGAGAGGAGCAGGTCTATAGTGTGTAGTAGTGGAGAGGAGCAGGTCTATAGTGTGTAGTAGTGGAGAGGAGCAGGTCTATAGTGTGTAGTAATGGAGAGGAGCAGGTCTATAGTGTGTAGTAGTGGAGAGGAGCAGGTCTATAGTGTGTAGTAATGGAGAGGAGCTGGTCTATAGTGTGTAGTAATGGAGAGGAGCAGGTCTATAGTGTGTAGTAGTGGAGAGGAGCAGGTCTATAGTGTGTAGTAATGGAGAGGAGCAGGTCTATAGTGTGTAGTAGTGGAGAGGAGCTGGTCTATAGTGTGTAGTAGTGGAGAGGAGCAGGTCTATAGTGTGTAGTAATGGAGAGGAGCTGGTCTATAGTGTGTAGTAATGGAGAGGAGCTGGTCTATAGTGTGTAGTAGTGGAGAGGAGCAGGTCTATAGTGTGTAGTAGTGGAGAGGAGCAGGTCTATAGTGTGTAGTAATGGAGAGGAGCTGGTCTATAGTGTGTAGTAATGGAGAGGAGCTGGTCTATAGTGTGTAGTAATGGAGAGCAGCAGGTCTATAGTGTGTAGTAATGGAGAGGAGCAGGTCTATAGTGTGTAGTAATGGAAAGGAGCAGGTCTATAGTGTGTAGTAATGGAGAGGAGCTGGTCTATAGTGTGTAGTAGTGGAGAGGAGCTGGTCTATAGTGTGTAGTAATGGAAAGGAGCAGGTCTATAGTGTGTAGTAATGGAGAGGAGCTGGTCTATAGTGTGTAGTAGTGGAGAGGAGCAGGTCTATAGTGTGTAGTAGTGGAGAGGAGCTGGTCTATAGTGTGTAGTAATGGAAAGGAGCAGGTCTATAGTGTGTAGTAATGGAGAGGAGCTGGTCTATAGTGTGTAGTAGTGGAGAGGAGCAGTTTGGTCGTGATCCTTCTCCCACAGTTTCATTACTGAGGGAATCCTCAGGTCTAACAGATCAACTTCATTAAAACCTTTAGAGCCTTTGGAGCACAGCCTCCAGCAGCCGGTATTCAGACGCTGCTTCACAGCTCATGAGTCTGTCATGAGTCTCAGAACTGATCTGTAAACATGAGGTGAGTAAACAGTCTGAGCGAGGCGTAATGGGGAGGTACGGTGTTCAGAAAGCCGAGCCCGTTGCCCCACTGAGATAAGATATAGGTCTTAGTTCAGGACCATCACGGTTCACCCACCGCTGCCGACGGGTTTAATATTAACAGTCCAAACATCCACTTTCCTGTGGAGATAAAGGTCAGGCATCTAAAAGAGAGGAGACCTCTTACTTTAGGACTCAGTAACTTTACCTTTAATGTTAGAAATCAGGATAAGGAGGATTCCCTTTCATCTATTTACCCCTAAAGAAAACTGTATTAGCTTCTCCACTGTTTTACCATCATCATCATCATCATCATCATCACTCCATATAAAACTCAGAAGCCGTGTGAGAGGCAGCAGAAATGGGACCCGAACATAGTAATAGTTTAGGAGTGTTCTCTTTCTCCTGTAGTCCCGCGCTCAGCAGCAGAGCCGAGGGATTTCTAATCCACTACTTCAGCTTTTAAAGGGATTTCTGTAAGCTGCTGAGTTTCAGGCAGCAGGAAACAATCGAGGGCCTGGTTTAATGCACACCTACTGGAGGCCGCTCACACACGGACAGTTCCTCATAGCTGTGTCCTGTGTTTAGAACCAGGAAATTAAGTTCTGTGGAGATGTGGTAGATAAACAGTTCCTACCAGTGATCCCATAAAGGGCTGTAATGATTAGCTGGAGAAGGAGAGCGTTTCAGTGAAACCAGCAACTTCACCCTAAAGTCTGGATTCAGGAACCACAGTTAAACAGTTCAGATAAACAGAGTCATTCAGAGGGATCCACAGCTCCTCCTCACCTAATGGTGATGAAGACGCTGCCTGATGCCTGAGACACTGTTCTACCAGAGTTCTGAGAAGAGTTCGGCTCTAGAACCTGCTTTTAAAACCAGATCATTAAAGGGTTTTAGTGATTTATAGAACAGAGGTGGTTTAAGGTGAAGTTCTGCTGAGTTAAGATGAACCGCTGGTTTGCAGATGTGGATCAGGGGTTACGGATTCACTCAGCATGTCTGAGGACGGTTAAGCTCACACACACACACACACACACACACACACACACACACACAGCTCTACAGGTCATTTTCTCAGGTGGACTAAGACTAAACTGCTGCAGGTTCTGGGTCTGCAGTTCTAATACACTCTATTATTTGTTTATTTACACTTTTATGAAGAACTATTCCTACTCCAGCGTCTGCAGGACGGGCTCTGAACCACCCGTAAACAGAGCTGTGTGAGACTGTAAGGACACTAAACCTCAGAATCACAGCAGCCTCTGTTCTCCCTGCCTTTCAGGCTGCTGGGGACGGTCACACCGTCTCATTTAACACCATCTGCAGCTAAAGAGTTTAGGATGACTGGCGGCGCTGAACAGAACGCTGACGAGGACGTTAAAGGCCAGATTTCCTTTAATGAGTCACGTTAGTCAGTCTGTGACCTTTACTATCGTTAGAGCCGGAGGGAAGAGGGGTCTGCTCCTCAGACGTTCTCAACGTCGTGCCTTCGTCACAGGTTATCCACTGCAGGTGTGGAAGGTGTGTGCCGGAACATCAGCAGCTTCCTTCTCTGAAAAACAGACTTCCTGAACAGTCCCTAAATGTCAGAGATGGAGAATTCAGGCCTGCAGAGGTGTCCGGCAGCTGGAGCAAAATCCTGGAGGATTTTTACTTTCTGCACCTGAATTCCTGACAAAAACTAAAACTAGCATTAAAATTAGATAAAATTAAACTAATATAACTAATATACTGTAATATAGACTAGACTAATATAACTAATATACTGTAATATAGACTAATATACTGTAATATAGACTAATATACTGTAATATAGACTAATATAACTAATATACTGTAATATAGACTAATATAACTAATATACTGTAATATAGACTAGACTAATATAACTAATATACTGTAATATAGACTAATATACTGTAATATAGACTAATATACTGTAATATAGACTAATATAACTAATATACTGTAATATAGACTAATATAACTAATATACTGTAATATAGTGTAACTAATATAACTAATATACTGTAATATAGACTAATATACTGTAATATAGACTAATATAACTAATATACTGTAATATAGTGTAACTAATATAGAGTACTATACCGTCACACTGATGTGCTGTTCAGGTCTGTGTATCTTATATTAAGCTCTTTACATTATTATTTAAATGAGTTCATTAATGATTACACTGACTCCTGATCTCCAAACCAGGCCTGCCTGCTGTGATCTGTAGCTCTATACTGACACCTGGAGGCTGAGGTACAGACTTGCTATTTCCAGAATGACCCTGAGAGAGTCCAGAACCCACACCTGGGTTAAACAACCTGAGCAAGTGTCAGCCTCACCCTCAACACTTCACACAGACCAGAGTCTAGAAGATCCTCTGATCCTCTTAGATACTACTAAACACACTCCACACACACACACACACACACACACACTCCACCACACTGCACACACACTCCACTCTGCTTGGTGCAGGACAGGCTGCTCGGTAAACTGCTGTGCTTTAATAACTAATGGTCATTTCTTCCTTTGATGTATTCATTCTAGAACATTTAGTGTGTAGTTTTTCTGGGAGGCGCTAATGGTGTTATTCCCACCACTGTGCTCTAGGGGGCGCTTTTAGATAGGAAAAGCCATTTTTATTTTTTACTAATACAAAATATCATTTGCTATAAATGCTGGAATAAATTCCTTACTAGTTCCAATATTATGATCGATTGTCAGTTCTTCCCTATACACGTTTAGGAGTGGTCAGGTGGGCACTAAATAATGTAATAAAAAAGATATGAGCCTATTATTACGAATGAATGTAGTGATATTTTGTGATGTAGTGTGATTTATAAAACGTCAGGATGCACCACTTAAAGCCATGAATACATACAAATAAATAACCTAAACACATAACCATATTAACTAAAAAATGTTATTAATAAGCTTTAAAATACACTTCCAGTAATGCAGGCAGGGATAAAGAGCATCCTGCTGTAATAGAAACTCATTACAATGCTGGAAAATTGTGAGAACCTTTATATAACCATATACCTATATATATATATATACCTATATACCTATATATATATATACATACACCTATATACCTATATATATATATATATATACATACACCTATATACCTATATATATATATATATATATACATACACCTATATACCTATATATATATATATATATGCAGTTGCATTGCCTCTTTAAGCAGCAGTAAAGTCTTTCAGATGGAGGGGAGACGGTTCTGGATCTCGGAGCTCTGCAGCTCAGTCTGGTTCTGAGGACTCTTCATGTAGGGGTCTGCGGTCCCGCCTCTTCCTGACCAGCAGCGGGGCTGGCGAGCAGCAGTGGCCCGGCAGAGAGCGCTGATCTGCGGCTGCAGCCGCTCTCTGACCCGCCGGGTTAATCCGCAGTGCTGAAGCTCGGTATGGACGGGGGGGCGGAGGAGGTGTTCCCCGCTGAGGTTCTCCTGTTTGAGGACGGGTTCTCCGCGGACGGCTCGTTTACGTTCTGCGGGCAGATGTGCACAGTGCAGCAGGTGTTCAGCGCGAGCCTGGGAGTAGCGGCCTCGGTGTGGGACGCAGTGAGTAGGGAGCGCGCGGGGACTGTGCAGCCTAACACAGCCTAATGCACCCGCGTGCTTCTCACGAGGAACATCTTACCAGTTGCACCAAGTGAAGTGTGTGTGTGTGTGTGTGTGTGTGAATGAAACAGACCATATCAAATTTGCCATTTTTGCACATAAGCCCAGAGAGGAGTTTCTAATTAAGAACACACACACACACACACACAAACACACACACACACACACACACACACACACACACACTGTACAGAGGCCCTAATCCTGTTTCTCTAAACCCCGGTCTCTGGAAATACAGTAAAAATGAACAGTAAAACACAGAGCTGGATTAATGCTGTTTTATTTATTTTCAGTTTTACTGTGTGTGTGTGTGTGTGTGTGTGTGTGTGTGTGTGTTCATTAATTAGTCTTAATCCCTAAACCAGTCCTGTATCATGCTGAAATACTGTACGCTGTTGCAGCCGTGGTTTGAATCAGGCGTGTGTTTCCTGCTCTGCGCAGGCGCTCCACCTCTGCCGGTTCTTTGAGAACTCCTCTCTGGATTTAAAGGGAAAGCGAGTGATCGAGCTGGGAGCCGGGACTGGCTTTGTTAGCATACTGGCTGCCAGATTAGGTGAGTGTCAGCACTGGTTGACCGTTCACTCTCACACCTCACTCTCAGGTGCTGAGAACCGGTTCCTCCTGAGGGTCATCACAGCATCCCGGGTCAGACACCTTTCACCAGGGTTTCTGGGTTTTGTAGTATTTGGTTTCTGCCACCAGCTGTTCTGTAGATGATGGTCACCACACTACACCCTATTGTCCTCACTGTCCCCGCTGTCCCTCGTGTCTCTGTCTAAATTCTGCCTTTATCTTCCACCACAGGGGCGTGTGTGACCCTGACAGACCTCCCTCTGGTTATTCCACAAGCCGCCCAAAATATCGAAGCCAACACTCCCCCGACTGGTTGGCCCTCAGAAGCCCCGGTCGCGGTACCGCTGACCTGGGGACAGGACCAGGAGAACTTCTCCTCTGACTGGGACTTTGTACTGGGCACTGATATTATCTACATGCCTGAGACGTTCCCCCGTCTGCTGGACACACTGGTGCACTTGTGCAGAGGCGGAGCCACGGTGTACCTCTCATCAAAAATGCGGCGGGAACACAGAACCCAGGACTTCTACGACCACTGGCTGCCCCAGAGGTTTGAGGTGGAGCTTGTTCAGAGAGAACCTGAGGAGAACATTAATATTTATAGAGCAGCTCTGAGACTGAATGAATCCTGCAGCCGAACCTGAACTAACCACGCCCAGTTTAGTGGGCGGCACCATCACTGTATGACCTTTAATAAACACAACAATAATAAACACAAAGTTACAAACAGCAACGAAATATAAAACTGTATAAATGATCAGTTCCCATCACCCCTCCCAGTCCACCATCCCATTGGGACATCTGTCAGAATCCTGAGGGTTGCAGTGAAGCACTGAGCCACACCTCAGAGGGAACGTATCACATCAGCTGGTCCATGGGTGCTGACTTGGGTTAAGGGAGGGCTCCTGAGTGGCACAGCCGCCTAAGTGTTGGCTCTTTAAATCCCCGGTGATTCCTCAGCCATCTATATTCTATCTTCTCCTCCCGTCGCATGTCCTGTAGTATCTGTCACCGAAACATTAGCAGCAGGTCCTCTAAGTCCTGTAGGGTGTGAGGTGGGACCTCTGTCACTGGTTGTCCTTCGTTCTTGTCAGAGTGTCTCAGATTCTTACGCTGGTTCATTTTTGCTACTTCATCACCTTCAGGAACTGACTGTTCCCTCGCTGCCTGATAGATTCAGCCCTTATGTTTGAATGTTGGGGCTGGTCAGTTTATATCATTCGTTATCTGAGGTGTCATTGTTATCACTTGATAAGAAGACATGGGCAGCAGTGAAGGAGTCCACAGCGATAGGAGAGTGAGTGTCTGTCTGTCCTGGTGGAGCTCAGGCTCTGAATCACTAAATATCGTCATCCTCTCGTCCCCAGCGCTCTGCTGATGCACTGAGTTTCTGTTCAGAGAGAAAAGCCTGTTTGTTCCGCTGTGGAGTTTCAAAGAAAGACAGCGGCCCCTCCTCCATGTAGCCGTGACTCCATCAGACACAATAACAGATCCTTATCTGCAGCGAGACCTGCCTGCCTTATCACCCGGCCTCTGCTACACTTTGATACGGCTCTATGTAGAAACTGATTTACTGATCTCATGACCTCAGTAAAGCTACTGGCAGAGCTGAGTAGCTGGTGGATCCACATGAGTCCCAGATCAGCGGAATCTAAAAGAGGACGTTTCAGTAAAGTATTCGGATTCAGGCGGCCATCAGCGGTTCCTCCAGTAGCCTGACCTAAACCCTGCCTCACTGACCTCCATCATGAACCATATTTCTATACAGACTGACCCCAAACATGTAGTCCATACAGACCACCAGCTGACCTCAGAGCAGCAGAAATTTATGCATTTAATATACAGAGTAACGTAAACATTAGTCAAGCTTGTTTTACGCTGATCTTCATCGTTCATAAATCAGAATAAAATGCAGCTTAACGGAGTCAATCAACGTAATTGTCGTGTTTAGGCCACGCCCACTTCTAGTTCAAATCTGAATGCAGATACAGATCTTCTATATCCCCCTGTGCGTTTAGTCATGTACCACACTGTACTACATATTAGCTTTAAGTATTGTGATACAATCTCACTGCACTATTGTGTGTGTGTGTGTGTGTGTGTGTGTGTGTGTGTGTTCAGTGTTTATGAAAACACTTGTTGTGTCATTTTTAGTCCACTAACATCATCAGCTCGCTTTGTTGGTCCAACAATAGAGCTCCTAAACCTGCTGAGCTACACATTCACCATGGGCTGCTGTGTGCACCCCCTCACTCTGTCACGTGTGTGTGTGTGTGTGTGTGTGTGTGTGTGTGTGTGTGCACACTGGTATGTAAGGATGCCTAAGTGCACATCCCTGATGTTGGAGAGTTTACACTACACTAGGAAACGCTGCGGTGTCTCTGAGTTCTTCATTAGAAGCTTGTTTTGATGAGCGGTTCTGTGTGAGAGCAGAGACACACACTCACACTCACACACACTCACACTCACAGAGCCAGAGGTGTGCAGCAGGTGGGAGGAGTCAGGCCCATCAGGGAGGGCCGTGAAAACACACACTCCTCTTCAAATGAAGTTGGCTGAGTGTGCATTATCTCTGACTGTCAGTCAGCAGGAGCTCCACACCAGCATCTCCTCATTCAGTCTGAAGGTAAAGACTTTAGTATCTGACTGATGATGATATGATGTGATATGATATTAATTTGGTCATCTGTGGAACTACATGCTTATAACTGGCAGAAACACCAGCAGTGTGCTGGAGAGCTTTTGGTCCAGTTGTGTAAAGATTTCCCTTTAAGATGTTTTTTTTTATCCTATTTAATGTTTATCCTATCCTGTTTTTTAACCTATTATAATGTTATAGTTTGATAAACAGCCGGAGGAATAGTTTATTCTGTTAGTAAGCAGTGAGTGAGGTGCTGCTGAGATGTCTTCAGTCCTGCGAGACTGGCGGCTTTAATCTGTACAGTTCAGACCTTCTTCATCTGCAGTAAATCTGGTTTGAGAGATCAGGACATGCCGTTATTATTATTATTATTATTATTATATCAGAGTGGAGCGCTGTGGTCTACAGTAAGAGAACATAATAAATGCTTCTTCATGATAATTATTTCAGTTTGAATTTGTTCATATTTTGTATCAATAGCAGAAAACTCAGAGAGATGGAATTGTGGGAAGGAAGAGAGAGGCATGCTTCACCGTATGGGCAGTACAGAACTGTCCCTGGCTGGAACTCCTCTTCACACACGTACGTAAAGATATTACTGTAGTTAGAATATAGCAAACCAGTGGTCAGGGAGTGGTCAGTACCTACCAAAAATGCTCCCAGGAAGGACAACCTGAACTGAACTGCTGAAGCTGAACCGGCGACAGGGTCATGGGCTCCCAAGGTTCACTGATGCTTATGGAGGTCCCACTCACAGCTTACAGGACCTACAGGATCTGCTGCTGACGCTGGTCTTGGTGCCGGAGACCACAGCAGCACACCTTCAGAGGTCTTGTGGAGTCCATGACACAGGAGAAGATTATGATATGATAATGATATGATAATACACACTAATACACACCTGCTACAAAGTTTCCTTTAGTGAGACAATACAAAACGTTGCATTCGCACAATCATACAGAAGGTTTGCCCTTTTATTTAATCTAGCAAATTTATAAAATCACAGTAATCAAGCTGGCAAGGTTCAGGAACCGGGTCAAGTCCAAAGTTAATAGAGCTATTTTTAGATTGTTCTCTGATAGTGCAGGGACTTTGACCATCCATAGAAGACTGCTAACCCAATCTGTTCCTCCTCACTTGTAGATATACTAGCAGGTCTCCTGCAGCACCCTGCCCAGAGTCCAGATCTGAGTTCCAGGGCTGGATGGGTGAACCAAGTAGTTGGATGATACCGGGGTCCAGAACTGCTGGGACTATGAGAGACTATGTAAACTGGACTGACATGGCGCCGGCCTCAAACTGTCCTCCTGAGAACCTGCTCTGTTCCCAAGAGTTAGCTGCATATGGTGGCCAGGAGAGAAGTTTAGAAAGACAGAGAGCTCTGCTGGAGAGATACAGAGAAAAGGAGAGGCTGGTGCAGAGAGGGGAGGCGACTAATAGACGGCAAACCTGCAGTTCCACTCTGTCCAGAAGAGAGAAGGAGAAACTGAGTGCCAACAGTTACCGAGAGCTGGAGGCCTGGGCCAACCGCTACTATCACTCCCTGCCCAGGCAGAGGCATCTCGACACAGGGACTTGGAATGCAACCCAAAGCTTACCAGAGACTGAGAGGATGTCAAGGTCTGCAGGCAGGTTAGTCAGTCCAGAGCCTAATCAAAGACCCCTTGCAAATACATCAGGCCCATATAACCAAGAAAAGAGTAACCTTGAGAACAGACTGAGGGCTCAGTTGGAGGCATGGAAAACCCAAAAATTACCTCCTTACGTCCCAGTGAAGCAGAGTCTCTCTAGGAAGAACATGGTCCTGAGCCCATCTTTCAGTCAACCCCCAAACTACATGTCCCCACCACCATACAGTGGTCCACAGGATTCTGACATACTGCAGGTTCCGGGAAAATGCGCTACAAAGGCCAGTGCAGAACCTGTGATGGAGTACAGAGTTGAAAGCAGACCGGTTTCCTCTGCATTTCCTATGCTGAGAAGATCAGAGCATTCCTTTGTGCCCTTAACAGAGTCAGAGGGAAGACAGCATGTAGACCATCCATCAACCTGTGGGATACAAAGAACCGTGACGTATCGTGACCTTGATAAAGCCACACTTTCAGAATCCCTCGCCGTTCAACAGGCGGTCCAGGAAGAAGAGGCTGTTACACCGCATCAATCATCACATCAGCTTCCTCAGGAGAGTCAGACATCCTACTTGGACGAAACACTCAGCAAGCAGAGCCGACCCAAGAGAAGACGAGGTGGAGAGACAGTGTTTTGCTTGGTCTCTCGTATGGGAGAACTAGCGGGATTGTCCAGTTCCCCAGACGAACCTCAGAAATCCCACTCGTTGCCTCTTTTAAACATCCCAACCCATGGAGGTCCAGCAGATGTAGGGAAGCAAAGCTGTGAGAGACAAAAAGAAAGTGAAGAACAAATCCAGCTGGCAGATGAAGTCGATTCTGGATCTTTGATCTCCAGTATACCTGAAATACAAGTGGAAAGCCAAACCAAGGCTGCTGAGCAGATCTTAAAAGATCAGGAAGCTGCCAACAAAGAGAAGCTCCAAAGAGAACTTCAGGAGACCTTCTTCAAGCATGCTGAAAAAAGAAGCTCTCAAACTAGCAAGAAAGATGAAGACCCTAAAACCAGCGTATCTTCTATCAAAGAAGAAGAAACTATTCATCCCTGTGCATCTTCTAAAACAGCGGCACCTCAGGTAACCGACAGCCTGGCGGAACCACCCAGTCAAACCACAGTGAAGTTCCCGTTATGGAAGGAACCTAAGTGGCACTACTGCTCAAAGGGTGTTTCAGAGAAAAAAAATGAACCGAACCAGGACCCCGGGAACATGGCCCAAAAACAAGCAGCCGATAAGAAACCAAAGAAAGCCGAAGTCAAAAATAACATAAATACAGTCAAAGACAAGGGCAGAGGTCTTGTGGTCATTGACGCGACCTGCGTTGTAGTTAAGGTTGAGTTCATTTTTCCTCCTGAAAAAGAGCACGTCCAGTATGTGTGCTCACGCTCCAGGGACTCATATGAGCACAGCCCAGATTCTCTGATCCTTCAAGTCCAGAATAATGACCACACTGACACGGATACACCCGGAGCTACGGAGGAGGGTTCTCCTGCAAACAATACACGGGAACTTCATGTTGAGATTCGAGAGCAGCACGATGAGGATTTGAGGAACAGAAGCTCGATACGCGGTTCGAGTCACATTGTGATGAAGGACCCAAACCAGCTGTCAAATGAGGTCATTTCTGAAAATGAGACTCTCCAGGAGAGAGCAGAAAGGATTCTAGGAATTACACTCCAGACTTCCAGCAATGAAGGGAACTCACAGGAGGAAGCACCCCAGACATCTCGAACAGAAGAAGAAGAAGATGTCCAAAGGAATCGAGAGGAGCCAGGAGTTTCTTCTGAAGCTGACCATGCGGGGGATAGGGACACTCAGTTGACAGGAGTGGGCTTATCTGAAAATATTGAAACCTCAACAAAAGAAACAGAGAAAGAAGAACAAACCTTAACAACGGAAACTGATGGCACTGTAGAGGGATCTGAAGTAGATCATTTGAAGACCATTCAAACACATGAGGTGAGGGCAGTGGAAGTCATGAAACAGGAAAATGAAGAAACATCAGAAGACAAGTTGGATGAAAAATTCTCAACACAGCGTACAGACGCCAGAGCTGATCCTGCCACTGCCACTACCCAACAGCTAAACCATAGCCTGGAGGGCAATGTTAGTGCTAGCCCCTCTAATGAAGTAGATGACTCAAAGAATCTCCTTCCATCCCTCCGTGATGATGATGATGATGATGATGATGATGGTGTGGAAAAAACTACTCAGTCTTTTGATCTAGAAGGCAGTCCCAGTGAGGGCAACCCTTGTGAAACAGGTGATGTAAATAGTGTCTGCCCAGCCCTCCCTGCTGATTTGGCTGAAGATACTAATGAGATGTTTGTGGAAGAGGGAACTCTCCCCAACAACATGCACATGAGTCTCTGCCCAACCTTCCTTCAAGACTTACCTGAGGAGGGCAACTCATCATCTGACACAGATGGTGCAAATAATCTGGGCCCAGTCCTTCCAGGCGACTCTGAGGAAAACATTGGTGAATCGATTGGCAGGGAAGGCAGTTTCTGGGAAAGCGAGCCTTCAGATTCATCAGCTGATGGATCCAGCCTTCATCCACCTCTCCCTGGATGCTGCAGGGGGAATACCAGTGAATTACTAGATCAAGAAGATACTCCTAACCTTTCAGTTGAAGGGAACGATGATCTAAAGAACCTCTGCTCTCCTCTTCATGGTAACTCTGTAGAAAGCACTGCTGAGCTATCCAGCCATGAAGGTACCCTGCCTGAAACAGATGACATACAGAACCTCTGCCCAGCCCTCCTTGGTCACTCTGTGGAAAGCACTAGTGGGTTGTTTAATCAGGAAGCAAGCTCCAGGGAGGACATCCCCTCAAATCCATTTGGCAAGAAAGATCTCAAGGAGTGCAACGTCTCAGATGAAACGGATGGCCTGGGCTTGCTTGATGGCCGTATGGAAAACAGTTGTCAGAGATTGGGCCTGGAATGTAGTATCCAGGATGCCAAGGGGTCAAATAAAACGGATCCGAATGTCTGTCTGTCCCTCGTTTGCAGCTCTGTGGAAGACACAAATGATCAAGAAGGTAAACCTGAGAAGGACACCCCTTCAAAGGAACGAGATGATGCCAGTCAAGTTCTCCCTCACGACTCTGGTGACCTGCTGAGTAAAGAAGGTAGACCCGGGGAAGGCACAGAGGCTCCTTGTCCTTGTAACTCTGAGGAAAATGAAAGTCAGTTGTTTGGCCAAGAGGACCCGGACCACAGCATCTCAGTTGACCCAGAGGACCTACAGAATCTCTGCCAGACCCCTCCTGGTAGTTCTGAGGAAGACACTAGTGAGTCTGATCAGGAACGTCCACCCAGGGAGGGTTTCCTCTCAGACGAAACAGAGCATGTAAATGATCCTTGTTTTCCTACCTGTGGTCGTGAAGTGGCAAACAGCAGTGAGTCGTCTGAACCAGACGGTAATGAAGATGATGGAGAAATCTCACTGCAGCTACTTCATCTTCACACTGATCAAGAGTCGACCTCTCAGACACCTCCTGAACCTCCTCTGTCTGAATCTCCTCAGCGATTGGGTGAGGGAAGTTTATTGGAGCCACCACTTACTGTCCCCTCTTGTTCAAGTCCACACTCTGAACATCAACCTGAATTACCTTCACCTCTCTCGTCTGATGACAACAACCGGCAGCCTTTTTCTGCTTGTAGTGATCTACCTGAATGCACAGACCCCACCGCCCCCTCTCCGCTAACTCCAGCTCTTGCTGCTGGTGCTCAGCCCCCTGAGAGTTCCTTCAGATCATCAAAATGCAGGAAGAAACCGTATCCTGCGTCGCTGTTGGATGCAGTGAACCGCATTCGTAAACACACGGCTCCTGATTCTGAAAACGAGGAGGAGGATGGAGCTGAAGTTTGGGACCAAATGGAAAACACAGGTGTGGAAGCTCAGCTGAGTGAGGACACTGAGCTGCAACTGCAGGAAGCTGCCCTGGAGGAGAGGATGGGCAGCACGGTCGACCAAAAGGACGTCTTAATCACCATAGATACGGCAGACAGGACTGCGGGGAAGAGCGTTCCACTAAAGGAAGAGGGACATCTGGGCAAAGGGGTGAGGACAGCAGAACTGTCAGAGGAGAGGAGGGGAAGAGCAGAGGGAGGTGACACTGAAGATGATACCGTGTCCAGCAGCAGCCTCGACAGTCACGGTTCTAATGACACAGTGATTGAAGGCGAGGGAAATGGTCCTGATGAAGAAGACGGGGAGAATGAGCAACTTCAGAATGAAGAGCTGGATTTGAAGAGCTGTGTCTTAGAGGGTGAAGATGATGGTCAGATCTCTGAGGTTTTCAAAGATAATCAGTGAGATCAAAGTTACAAACAGCATCCTTTACATCACCACACCGCCGTCTCCCCGTCAGCCTGCTGTTCGGCCCTCTGTGGTCATGATGGTGATCACACTGTAGAAATGATATCTTGCCAAGTTAAACCATCTCAAGTTGGAGTATATATTTAATATTTCTCATTTTAAAATATTCTTTGAATATTATGTGTTTATTTAACTTTCATTGTAAATCATTTCGCTTATTTTAGGAAATAATGATTTAAACAAGCAACACTATACTGTAGTGAACCAGGCATGAGCTAATGCTTCAAAAAAGAAATCTAATATTTTTACATATTGGATATTTAGAGCAGATTTAGGATGATTTTACTTGTAATGATGCAGTAAATGTAATATGCAGTGTAAAATAGACTTTACACATTATATAGACTACACATAGACTAGACATGAGTTATTGG
>NC_132898.1:226588-249088 GCF_030463535.1 Salminus brasiliensis
CTCACACTGGTGAAAACCACAGCATTAGTTCACCTCAGTCAAGAATGATTCATTCTGATTGGTCGAGAATCTGTGAGTGTGTTATTATTTAATATATGCATTCATTCCCAATTATTAGATTGGAAATATATAAATATTTATATTTTGATATTTTAAAAACATCTGAACACTGTCAGAATAAAAACAAAACCATTAATTACTGAACAATTTATCTCTATAACCTCAGCTAACACCAAGTCAAACGATACAAGCTTTTAGCTGCTCCTGTAAACAATGATCACACAATCAATCAATACTTCACAGCTGTGTTTCTTAATGAATCGACTCTTCTAATAATAAACTTAAATAAAGATCCTTTTAAAAGCTGAAATTGAAAATCATTTATCTGAAATATTAAACCGCTGTAATCTGAGACTGCTGGTCTTATTTATATTCTATTACTGTTTAATGTCCGACTGTGGAATTCCTGAAAAGACACGTCAGACAAAAGTCAAACAGGAAATCTACAAACAGTAAACGAATCATTTTACTCCTCCTGTATTTGTTATTTACTGGATGATTGTATTGTTCAGTTTCCCTCAGTGCCTCTTTCTCAGGTCTAGCTCGTCAGGTGGGATCTGATCAGCATTAATCATTGCTGTGTTTATGACGGGCTGAACGACTCACGCATCCGTGCTTTTATAGCTGGATGTTTTATTGAGATTTATCAGATTTATCCTCCTCTCTTAAACTTTCACTGTGTTTATTTGTGACAGTTTGATTAAATTTGACTAAAAGAACTAAAAGAAAAGGTTCACTAGTGTGGATTTTCAGAGCCCTGACCGTCTGACCGTCTGACTATAACGTACAGACATCATCACACTATACTGCTGCTTTCCCCCTACAGAGAACCCTCCTCAGCAGAATGGGGTCGTCCAGTCAAGCCCCACCCACTACAGCTCCATCGCCGCCTCCCCTTCCTCTCAGGAGGAACCCATTTCCACCTACTTCGAAGAGAAGATCCCCATCCCTGAAGACGCCACACAGGTAGGTTCTCAGGGGTGTGAGGGACAGTGTTTAATGGGGGGAGGTCCTCACTGCTTCCTGGTGGTGATCTGTAATTGATTCGGTGGTGTTGAGGTGTGTCTGTGCTGCTGAAGCAGGGAAGTGACTGAGCTGCGGGTTCTGAGGTGCAGGGAAGGCTGGGTCATGCCGGGTCAGTTTAGGCTAGTTCGTGGTTTAAAGGTTCTGTAGACATCCTTCAGTGTCTGACGTGATGGAGAACGAACCCCAGAACCAGAGTCTTCTCCTCTCTGTTCTCTTCCAGATCTTTAGCTTTCGGAAGCTGTGGGCCTTCACCGGGCCCGGCTTTCTCATGAGCATCGCTTACCTGGACCCGGGCAACATCGAGTCTGACCTTCAGTCAGGGGCGAAAGCTGGGTTTAAGGTGAGTGCGGTTATTACATCTCTATAACTAATTCATAACTGATATAAAGCTGTTTATACACTTCAGGAGTGGAATTAGGAGACGTTCTCTTTTTGCACCTTTTTGATCCGTGGTAGTGCTGTAGTACCTTAGTGCTGTAGTACCTTAGTGCTGTAGTACCTTAGTGCTGTAGTACTGTAGTACCTTAGTATTGGAGTGTCTTAGTGCTGCAGTACTATAGTACTGTAGTACCTTAGTACTGGAGTGCCTTAGTGCTGCAGTACTATAGTACTGTAGTACCTTAGTACTGGAGTGCCTTAGTGCCGTAGTACTGTAGTACCTTAGTACTGGAGTGCCTTAGTGCTGCAGTACTATAGTACCTTAGTACTGGAGAGCCTTAGTGCCGTAGTACTGTAGTACTGGAGTGCGGCAGTGCCGTAGTACTGTAGTACTGGAGTGCGGCAGTGCCGTAGTACTGTAGTACTGGAGTGCGGCAGTGTTGGTTAAAGAGCTTTTGTTTACCACATTTTAACCGTTGTTTTTTTTTCTACATCAGCTCCTATGGGTGCTTCTGACTGCCACCATCATTGGTCTGTTACTGCAGCGATTGGCTGCGCGGTTAGGTGTCGTCACTGGGATGCACCTGGCGGAGGTGTGCAACAGACAGTACCCGACTGTAAGTCATCCTGAAGTCTGATCTTCATCGTTAAGACTGAGCTTTGGTTGATTTTTGATTGGATGTTAAACTTGAGTGTTTCAGTCAGTCATGTTCTCTCCTCAGGTGCCGCGGATCATCCTGTGGCTGATGGTGGAATTGGCCATCATCGGCTCCGACATGCAGGAAGTCATTGGCTGTGCCATCGCCCTCAATTTGCTCTCTGTTGGCAGGTAGCGTTCAGGTCACGTTCAGATACCTGCAGTATTTTAGAAAACACCCCTGTTTTAAGTGCAGGTGTTAAAGGAGATTGTTAATGACTGATTGTTATATACTGAATCTACCAGATCAGAGCAAAATACAGACCTGTATAAATGATGTAAGTCAGTAGGTGTGTGTAAGAACGTACAGACGGATCTGGATCCGTTTACACTCACATCATCTACTGTATGTGTAATTGGACAAAGGGTGAACTGCAGATAGGGGTTGTCCTGTTATTTATTTGTTTGTTTGTCTTAATCACTCTTTCAGGATTCCACTGTGGGCCGGAGTGCTCATTACCATTATTGACACGTTTGTGTTCCTGTTTTTGGATAAGTACGGTGAGTTGAGCAGTGTAAGGACCTGAACTCCTGTGTGTTTTTGTGTAAATACGTTTTCCAACACAGTTCTTTTCACTGAATATCAGGTTTGCGGAAACTGGAAGCCTTTTTTGGATTTCTGATCACCATCATGGCCCTCAGCTTCGGATATGAGGTACAGTAATCCCAGAGTACTTTACATTAAAACAGTGGGTCAATAAATTGGCTTAAAGGAAATGTTTACCAGATTTGGTGTGAGTGTGTGTGAGTGTGTGTGAGTGTGTGTGAGTGTGTGTGAGTGTGTGTGAGTGTGTGTGAGTGTTCTGATCATAACGGGACTGAACTGAACTAGAGTACTGGGAGTACTAATCAAACAGTAATTCTTTGAGATTCTGTAACATTAATACACAGTATAAGCCCCGCCTCCTCCCACCCACTGCACTGCGATAGGCTGTAGAGTTTTACCTTTCAGTACACTGATATACAGACGCCTCTGAGGATCGAATGGCTCGTATGTCAGTGTCTGCCCTCACGACTGTTACAGTCCTACAGACTGGGCTGGAACGTCTAAGCAGTGAGGAGAACCCGCTAACGGTTCTGTGGTCTTCTGATTGTTCCAGTATGTCCGGGTGGCTCCGGACCAGGGCGAGGTGCTGAAGGGTATGTTTGTGCCGTACTGTGAGGGCTGTGGTCCGGTGCAGTTAGAACAGGCTGTCGGGGTCGTGGGAGCGGTCATCATGCCTCACAACATCTACCTGCACTCAGCCCTGGTCAAGGTAAGAACATTATCTGGTTCTGGTGATACACTGTGGTTATTATCATTCCTCAGCACACACCATATGAACAAATGTTTGTGGACACCCCTTCTAATTAATGCATTCAGTCACTATGTTCTCTGGAATGATGGTGAAGCTCCATCCAGTTCTTTTGGGATGAGTTGGTGAGTTGGGGATGATGAGGTGGGGTGGTCTTCTCTGGACAGTAGAGACAGTTACTCCAACAAAAGCAGGATCAGCTCTTTAATACCCTTGATTTCAGAAGTAACAGTGAGCGAGCAGGTGTCCCAATACTTTTGTCAGTATGGTGTAACTTCAGTGCAAATACACAAAGCAGCAGCATTAGTGTGCAGTGCTGAACACGTCCCGCCACTGAAATGACTGTTGGTGCTGTTTGGTGCAGTCACGACAGATCGACCGAGACAACAAGAAGGAGGTGAAGGAGGCCAACAAGTACTACTTCATCGAGTCCAGCATCGCCCTCTTCATCTCCTTCCTTATCAACGTCTTTGTGGTGGCGGTCTTTGCAGAGGCGTTCTATGATAAAACAAATATCCAAGTGGTAAGATTTGAACCAAAAACCCTAATTTTGTAAATAAATGAATATAAATAATCCTAAAGACATGATTCCCTCATCAGTGCAGCCTTATTCACAGTGTGATTATGAGCCGTTTGTGTTTTTCTGGAGGATCAACAGATAACCTGATGCTCTTTCCTGTTTTGCAGAATCAGCAGTGCAATGAGACTGGGAGTCCTCACACGGATCTCTTCCCCATCAACAACGAAACTCTGCAAGTCGATATCTACAAAGGGGTACGACACCCTGCACCCGAGCACAGCACTGTACAGAACCATGACTACTCACACAACCCTGAGGATGTTTAAATGGTTCATTATTATTATTATTATTATAGTCATTATACTGGGTTTTTACAGGGTTGCTTGCATAAACCTCATTGTTCACCAGGTCAAATTTTATAAAGTTCACATTGTAGAACAAGGCAAGATACACAGACGTGAAATTAGGCAGACAGACAGACAGACAGACAGACAGACAGACAGGTCCATGGATAAGAATAAAAAACGAGGGAAAAGCTGAGAATAATGAAGCTGCATAAATTTGAAGCTGGTGGTGGTGATAAATTCTGTATCACATCAAAAGAGAATTATACACTTTAATATATATATATATATATATATATATATATTATAAAATTAGGTATTATAATGTACTCAAACTTGGAGAGCTAAACTTCCTGTCTTGTGTCCTTATGCAGTATATGAATCTAAATTGAGCCTGAAGTTTCAGTGCCAGTCAACATAGCGGTCAGCAGATGGCGCTAGTGTTCTGGTTCTGCCTGCTCGGGCATGGAAATAGATTCATAATAACCTCCTAAATGTGAGCCTGGTTTGGAGAACGTTCTCACACAGAACATCCGTAAATAAAGATGATCTGGATGAAAGCACTGGAATAACTTCCATTACTGACGACCCAGAAACGAACAGACCAGTAGATCCGGGACTACGGCTGAAAGCGGTCCGCTGGTCCTGAACTGCTCGACTGCTCGAGTCTCATGTTTGATTTGGCTTGATAATAGGCTCTGACTGCTGCGTCTGGGTTGGCCTCCAGAGCTTTGCGGATGTAGGTGCAGATAAGGGTTTATTTGACCTTTGTTTGTGCCACTGTTTTAACACTGCACACGGTCCACCACTCCATACAGCACACTGGAGCCGTGTGGCCGAATGGAAAGGTCTCGCTCTGACCCGCTGATTAGGTCACATGCTGGTGCTCAGTGCAGCTCTGAGGTTCTACACTTTTGTGGTTTCACATGTGACCTCACTAACAGATCACTCGCACAGATCAGAATCAGCATTAGGCGAGTGGGTGATCAGCTGAGTGCGTGACGCCGTCAGCACTGACCTGACCTGCGAGACCCAACAAGTCTGAAACCGTCTAGAGAAGATCGGTTAATCCATTCCTGCTTCGTGTCGAGATGTTTACTGTCTGCCTCCAATGACTTCTAAATAAAATCACTTCCTGCAGGGCGTGGTTCTGGGCTGCTTCTTCGGCCCCGCGGCTCTGTATATCTGGGCCATTGGGATTCTCGCTGCTGGACAGAGCTCCACCATGACCGGGACGTACTCTGGTCAGTTCGTCATGGAGGTACGATCATAATAATGACTCTGTTTATTGAGCTGATTTGGGGGTAAATGGCAGGTGTAAGCAGAGCAGGGTGAGAAGGTGAGCGGTCACTATGGTAACATCGTTGGGTTTCTTCATGATGACTGCAGTAAAGTAAACCGTTATGTATTGATTATTGGCCGTGATATCAGTTTCAATAAATATGTTGATGTTAGCTGAATCAGTTTGATCTCTTTTTATATATATATATATATATCTCGCTCTCTCTTTCTCTCCAGGGCTTCCTGAACCTGCGCTGGTCCCGCTTCGCTCGGGTGTTGTTGACCCGCTCCATTGCCATCTTTCCCACTCTGCTGGTGGCCATCTTTCAGGACGTCCAGCATCTAACCGGCATGAACGATTTCCTCAACGTCCTGCAGAGCATGCAGGTGGGTGCAGGGTCAGCTCTCAGATACACCCTTCAGTCTGATCTCCTCCTTTATGGACGTCTCGCTGCTGCTGGTTTATTTATATCCACTGCAGAAAATTCAGAGGTTTTTGTTTTATGTCATAAACTCCTATCGGCTCAGCACAGGACAGCCAATCAGAACACAGCGTCTAAAGGCACAGTAACAGAAACTCCGCCCTCTCTCAGCTGAGGAGATGAACTGCGGGAAACTGGGATTTGATTATTTAGGAAATTAAATTTTAATAAGTTTAATAAGGTTTTAATTCATCTGTTAATAAATACATAAATATGCATGTTTCTCTCCCTCGTCAGCTTCCTTTTGCGCTCATCCCGATTCTGACCTTCACCAGCCTGACCTCAATAATGAATGACTTCGCTAACGGACTGTGAGTACGGCTGACCTCTACATGACCCTAAAGAAAAAGAATTATATTAGAGTTTAAATGGTAATTAATGTTCAAATGTCTTTTGTGTGTGTGTGTGTGTGTGTGTGTGTGTATGCGTGTGTGCGCACGTGTGCCGTTCTCAGAGTGTGGAAGATTGGAGGGGGAGTGACCATCCTGGTGGTCTGTGCCATCAACATGTACTTTGTGGTGGTGTATGTGACCGCCCTCAACAGTGTGCTGCTGTACGTTCTGGCCGCTCTCCTGTCCATCGCTTACCTGTGCTTCGTTGGTTACCTGGTGAGTAAGAGATGTCTCAGAGGAAGTGCAGGACTTTACACCGTCAGTCCAGTGTCTGTGCTAATGTCCGTCTCTGCTTTCCTCTTTGGCCTGCAGGCGTGGCAGTGTCTGATTGCTCTCGGCGTCTCCTGTCTGGATGTCTGTGGCAGGGTAAGGAACCCACCCGCAGTTCTCATTGAAGAAGAGCCCGAGTTTGATTCCTAAAACCAGGCGAGGGGTCCGACCAGGGCACCTGGATTTTAAATATACAAGTGTTTAATCATTCAGCTTTTAGCACATTCCTGAAACGGCTGACGGGACGCCGGCGTGCACTCTGGGTAGAGTAGGTGCGCTGGTGTTCTCTGGAGTCTCTCCTCAGAAGAAAATTAGTCAAAAAACTTTTGGATCAATATTTTGTTGATGGTTTAAAGGAAGATGATCAGGGAAACAATTGCAGGCCAGCATCCAGTGTGTTAACAGAGGATACTGTGTCTCAGCTACTCAAAAGGGCAATTCCACCAGTTTTTCCAAATTTCTGCAGAATGAGATGTGAAGGGGTGGGGGTGGGGGTGGGGAGGGGGGCGACCGATTTTATAGTAGCAAAAAAAAAAAACATAAAACTGTGCAGCAGATTCCAGACCATGATAAACTCGGCTGTGCATGTGCTCAAATACTACTACTAACATTAACAGTAATACTACTACTAACAGATTCTCCTACACTGCACACAGCATCCTCTTAAATCTGCTGTCAGTCATCTGTCTCATTATGAGATTATTGTAACAGTTTAACAGGACCATTTTAACCTGCAGTCTTTTCCATGTGCAGATCATTTAGCTCTTTCAGCTCGATTTATAAACTGATGTTCTGCTTTTGATGGAAAAAGACACTTTAATGTGAAATGAAGTGAAATGTGATGTAATATTGTTTCAGCTCCTGCAGTGAGAACCGTTCTAAATATTTCAGATTTAAGGTGATTTTTCTGATGTAGTGATATTTACCGTTCTCCTTCTCTCTGTTTCTGACGATTGTTCTCAGTTAAAGTACTACTGAACGCTGTCCATCATTACCTCATTATCCAGCCCGCTCACGCCCCCCTTTACTGCAGTGGGGCCTGTGGATTGGCGTGGTCTGAAATGCACCTGGCTCTGTTAGCTTCGTAGCGTCTGCTCCACTCACTTTTATTCTAGCTGTGGTCGAAGAGCCGGAGGAACCTGTTCGGTTCTAGATAATTTTTCTATTTTGGAAGCGTTCTCTATCGTCACGGTCAGATCACAGCTCTACTTGTGTTCTGTTCTGTACTGTCTGCGCTCCACACTGTGTGAACGTTTGTGGTGATCTCGTTATGTTGAAGGGCCCAAACTGCAGGCTTTACTGATCTCGTAGTTCAGAGGATTCAGAGACGTTTAGGAGGAGATGTAGACAGGACTGAACATACGGGGTTTGAGAGAAGAAACTCCTAAACCCCATTCATACACTATATGTCCAAATGTTTGTGGACACCCCTTCTAATGAATGTATTTAGCTGCTTTAAGCTGCACCCATTGCTGACACAGATGTGCAAATGCACACACAGCTTGTCTAGTCCCTGTAGAGAAGAAGTACTGCCAATAGAATAGGACTCTCTGGAGCAGATCAACATCATGACCCTATTGGCTCCATGCTGCCTAATACCAGGAGAGGGCTAAAAACTTTTTTAAATCCCCTTTATTTCAGAAGAAAGAATGAAAGAGCAGGTGTCCCAATACTTCTGTCATTATAGTCTGTTTGGTACGATGCTGAGTTCAGGCAGAAGTAACTCGCACTGCTTTGCGGCCTGAAGCTGCTCGGTATGCTGTGTGGGTGGGGGTCGGAACACAGCAGCTCCGGCTCTCTGATAACCGTCCAGGAATAGCTCTCATTAGAATGGTCCGGCACAAAGCCACGAGTCGACCATCGGCGGGTTCTGAGTGCTGCTATTTAAGGTGTAAAGACAGACTGCTGCACTGACGGGCTCTGGGGGGCGTTGTGTGTGTGTTTTGTGGGGGGGTGTAGTGTCATTGGTTCAGCAGCTGGGACCGCTCCATCTGCAGGGTTAGGAAACGTGAGGACTGTGAAGTTTAACTACTGATGAAGTGCTGCTGCTGCATCCTGCACGTACCTCTAAATCCATACAGACTCCTGTGTTGAGCATGAGATTCTGTTACGACTCTGAGCTCCTCGTCCTTCATCTGCTGCTTCTTCAGTAGAACTAACAGCCTGTGAGCCACGTTTCTTCTGTTCATTCAGAATCTCACTGTGAACTTTTGTCTATTTAAAACCGAGCAATAAAATTCAGAATAAACCCTGGATTCAGCATCTCTACATTTCTTCATCTCCAGACAGCAGAAGCTCCTCTCCATCAGCGCTCTGTGGGATTTACAGTAGAATTCAGTCAAATGCTTCAAGCACAACAAAGCATTTCTTCACTACAGCTGAACCTTCAGAGGTTTCCTCCAAATCTGTGAAGTTCTGCTGATGACTCCAGATTTCAGTCATTAAAACTTTTGCTGTAAATAAAGAGGATGGAAATGAAGCTACAGACAGATTTGGTTCAATAAAAAACAAAATAAAAATAAAAAATGTAATATTTAAAGTAAATAAACTAAACAGCTGCTGCTGCTCACAGGACTCAGAATGACACATGGTCAGAGTGCGCGGGTTCTAAAGGGCTAACGTTCTCCAAGTCTGCTTTCTGTTCTCGTTTATCCAAACCTGAGTAACCTCATTACTTCTATTCCTATTAACCCCCCCCCCCCCCCCCCCCCCAAACACACACACACACACACACACACACTTCACAGGGGCGTGACTGTGTAGCTGGATATTCGGGAGTCCCCGTCCAGTTCTTGCAACTGCAGTCACAACTGTAGAACCACAGAGATTAGGTTCTCCTGTTCCTGCGACTCTGTTCTGTTACTTTCGGAGAACGCCCCTCACTGTGAACGGGTTCCACATGTGTAGATCTGCAGAGCCGTGCTCAGGTGTCCTGCGGAGTGGACGCTGACGTCTGTGACGCTGCAGGTCTACACCCTTGGTAACGCTCCCCTCTCTCTCTCTTAGATTCAGGTGGGGCAGACTCGCCACAGCGATATTTACCTGCTGAATAACATGGACGCGGACGGTCTAGCGGAGAATTAGCAGAACGTAAGGAGCTTTTCGTTTTTACTGTGTGCTCGTCCCCGTCCGCCAGGAAACCGGACTGTCCGACTGCTGGACGTCCCCCGACCCGCTGTGACCTCGCTCTCCTTAAGTGACCTTGCAGGTGAAGCCGCAGATTGCAGCAGCTGTTCCAGCGTTCCTCTGCTTCCTGAAGTGAAGTGTTGAGGGTTCTTATTGGTTCTCTGTGCTGCAAGGGTTCTATATAGCACTACGCACCAGCAGTGGAACCTACTTTGGTGCTATATAGAACCTTTCTTATCTGTTTTTATATAAACAATCCACTGGAGGTTCTCCTCTCAGACAAAGAACTATTTAAGCATCTAATCAAATTTTATAGAACTCTTTATAGAACCATTGCCTTTACTAAAGAGCCATTGAAGAACCCCTTTTAGACTGATCTCAGTTCATATCGTTATTGAGTGACATTCACCTTCAGTTCCATTAATATTAATATTATTATTATTATTATTATTATTACAGAAGTAATAATGAGAGGACGAATATTTATGACCAGTTTAATATATACACGCACCTGGCCATTTTATCAGAAACACCGACCCTAAGGTGTGCTCTGTAGGTGTTCAGCTCCTCTGTTACTGTTCAGTGTATCAGCTCCACCTCCTCCTCCCTTCCACCACCATAAGAACCACCATGATCCACTAGGCTCGTTTTCAGCACAGCAGAGTGTGTGTGTGTGTGTGTGTGTGTGTGTGTGTGTGTGTGTGAGAGAGAGAGATCCACTGATACCAGCACAGTTGTGTTCATGGGGTTTTTACGTTTATTGGCCACTGTATCAAAAACACCAGAACTGTGCGGGTGGACAGTGAGACAGAACCTTTTCTGAGCAGATGTCTCCTAACCGTCCATCAGCTGCTCAGTCATGGTCCTGTGGTGATGAATGGGGCAGACGGGGGCTGGATACGGTCTGTACCTGCACCTACAGAGTGCAGCCGCTATTATTATTATTATTATTATTATTATTACATATTCATTTAATATGATTTAAATTATAGTGTATTTACTCCTTTATGTGTGTAAGAACACACACACAGACACACACACACACACAGAGTACACACACAGAGGGGGGGGGGGGGGCGTCTGCTCAGCAGCAGTGAAGATCCGGGCGCTCCTGTTCTAATGTTCCCACGCTCGGCTCTCTGACCCGCAGCCTTTACTGACCTTCAGGGGCTGATTCACACACACTAACACACCAGGACCAAAGAGAAGAACCGCCTCTCTAGAACAGCTAATGTGAACATTTTATCAGGTGGAACGAAGCCAAAGTTCACCAGCATTTAATAAACGTTTAATAATCCGCCTCTAATCTCCACGTTCCGCACGTTCTGTTCAGGAATCATGGAGCCGCTCTAAGAAAGAAGATACTGTTCTACACAGAACCAGGGTGCAGAACCCTTGAACCAGGCAGAGAACTATTTGGTATGAGTTATGTCTCTGAATGGAGCCACTGTCTTTACTTAAAGAACCCTTTAGTTGTAGGTGTTTCTGATAAAGTGGCCACTCTGTGTGTGTGTGTGGGTAATCAGACAGTCTGATCTGAAGTGTAAATCTGAGCTTTTATCAAAAGGACCAACTCTAAACTGTCCTCCGGACTCTAAACGGCCAGTGGAACCCAAACATGGTTCTGTGTTTGGTGCTTTATGGAGGGTTTGGTTCCAAAATGCATTGGAAGCATTTAACCAGCACACACACACACACTCTCTCTCTCTCTCTGAGTGAATGCGCCGCTGCGTTTTGGAATGGTGTTTTTACTGTTAGATTTTTAATAAGTGATTAATCTTCAGAGATCAGGTTCTGAACCTTCTGAAGAGGAAAAGAGGTTCTAGTTCGTTACTGAAGTTTACAGTCGTTATCTAGAACGGTGTCTGAGTGAGTGTAGTTTCAGTGTCACCGACGCAGATAAAAGCTGGTTAGATGCACTAATTATTAATATTATTATTTTTATTTTATTTTTTTCAGAATTAAAGCTGAATGGCATGATGAGAGCAGATACAAAGGCTGCGTGCAAAAGTTTGGGTTTTTTTTGTTTTATGAGCCATATTTATAATCCAAGTGTAAAAAGGGCTGGCGGCTCTTACCCACCGAGACCTTCTGCACATTTTAGACTTTATTTCATGTAAATGAGAACGGCTCTGATTCTCATGTAGACAAACAGGGTGCCCAGACTTTTGCACGTGCCTGATTTTGTACTAATACTTGATCATTTCCTCCCAGCCTGTTACATTACTGCTCCAGAGTTCAGCTTCAGAGCTGCTAGACGTTCTCTCGGCCTGGTCTGGTCTGAATCTGCACAGCTGGACTCAGCTGGACTCAGCTGGACTCCGCCTCTATGTGGTGGGATATTGTTATGGTGTCGTTATGGACGTATGTTTAACCCTTTAGTGTCCTTCGGTCCACACGTCCTTCTGGATCTGAGAACAAATCTGAAGAATTGTGTAAATGATTTAAATCATGTATGAATATGAGCTTCACACGCATTATTAGATTCAGTACGCTGGTCATGTGACTACTGATTATAACTCAATGCTAATCTGATGCTAATAAAGTATAACTATGCAAAATGTCACCAGTTCAGACCAGTAACTGCTGCCAGCCCCTGGACAGCTGGAACAGCTGGGTTGGGTTGAAGCTATTGTGGCAGGACTGGGTGAACTGGGATTAGACTGTGTTTATGTTGTTTATTTAACTGGAAATGTTGAGAATAAACTGAATCAGTGAGTCGGTTTGAGCTTCTGTCATCAATCACTTATTTATTCATTAGAATCAGTTTGACTGAAGCTCTGCGTTTGATTCATGGCTGTTTGAGCGAGACGAACCCTGGCTGGGATCAGACCCAGGAGACTGCTGTACTGTTTTCTGATCAGTTGATGTTCAGAGATGATGCTCAGAGCTGTCTGTGTGAAGCGTCCCTCGTAAAGAGTCCGATTTCCTCTCATTATGTTTACTAGTCTGAGCTGTGATGGACGCTGCCCACAGCACAGTAAACCAAAGTGCTGCTTGTGCTGCACAGTCAGAACACGTACATAAATACAACATAATCTGTCGTAAATTAATTTATATAAAAATAATTCTATTGACTACAGAGTTTAAATGAAAGTCACTCTTAGATAATTACTGATTAAATCAGGAGACTCTGTGGTTGTTCCCTTTCTGAACTTTCTGATTCTGTTGCTTTCTGTGCAAAATCAACTCTTAAATCTTCGGGATCTCTCGCGTGATTCCCAGCTCACTTCTCATCAGGGTCTCGGGGGGCCAGGTACTCTTTATACATGGAGTACATCACACCTGGAACACAGGAGGAGGGACAGGTGTTTACACCACATCTACCGACAGCGCCATTCTGTGTGTACACAATATAAGACAGGTGGTTTTAATGTTCTGGCTGACTAGTGTATGTAAACTACAGTATATACAGTATTCACTGTAGTGCACGGCTAGTTTACATAATAATAAAATAATCTGAGTGAGATAGGATCGTGACGGTACCACGTTCAGTGTGAGTGGGCGGAGCTAAAGAGTTGTAGGCTGAACAGACGGAGATGTGTAAATGGGCTGGTGCTGTGACATCACAAAAACTTGTGTTTATTTGTGCTACAGAGCGAGGGCTGTTCCAAAACTTTGACAACACTGTTTAAAGTTAAAAAGGCGTTTAGGAGGTTTTGGTTGAGCATCATTCTGTTCATTTTAAAACTAAATAAATGAATAAACAACAGAGTTACTCAAAGTTCTTACCCAGAGTCATCGCCCCGACCACGAACCCCTGCGCTCTAACACGCATGTGAATTAGATGTACAGACATTTTGGTGTCGCCTCTGGATTTCAGTTTATACAGTCCGTACGCCACGACTGCAAGGAAGCCAGCCATGCCTGCAGAAGAACAGCACTGTGTTTACACCGAGGACAGACCACCTACAGTAAAGTCTTATCGCCCAGGTATTCACCAGGTAAGCATTAGAGCAGGTGTCATTTATACCCTGATATTGTTGTGATATAATTTTAAGATAATTAAATGCTATATACATGATAATGCCTCTAACATTTAGCTTTAATTGACTTTTACAGCAACTGATAATGCTCATTAATGTAGTTTACAATTGCTGAGGAATCATGCACTGCCAATTTAATGTGGCACATAAAAGCAGACAAAAACACAAAAGTATCAGGTAGTCATGTAGAGACTTATCCGTAGATTAGATTTAGATTAGATCTGACAGTTGCAAAACACTGGACTTGGATATATTTCTGATCCAGTCAAACATTCCAAAAAATTCTAAATTAAGGGGAAGTCCTTTTAAACTGACCTACCGATTGGCACAAATGGCGACTCCTTCGCTTTTCGCATCAGCTTGGACGACTGCCCCTCATCAGCAGACCAGGATCTGTCGGCACACATCCTGTTAAATGATCTGTGGGGAGAAACAGTAATTAGACAAATGCCAAACACACGCGTTTATACCGTGGTAAATATCAGAGCTATTTTAAGCTCCATCCTTTGTTTTTACCGCTGTGCTCCAGTGGAGCGCCCACTGGCGCCCCCTACGCTCAATTAGTGGACATTACTCCCAGCCTGGGAGAGTGAGGAGAGTTCTAAGAAGGTACTTGAAGAGTGCAGTTCTAGATTCTGCACTGTGGAACCGTTCTACAGTGGAAGGTGAGAGTGTAGCTAGAGTAATATCTGAGGTTCAGGTGCTTCGACTTGATCTGAGCTGATTTTCATCAGATCGGTTTTAATAAATATATACTTATCTACTTTTATTCAGGTTATTTGTCATGACGACTTTTGTCGAATTAATAAAGTAAAATGTATTTCCAATCTTAAAACATGAATAATAGCTGAGTTATTATCATCTATGACCTTTCTATGACGCTGAATGAGGCTGCTCGGAGGAATTCCGCTCCACCTTAAATGCAGCAGCACTTCACTGCAGCAGCCGGAGGCGCGCGACTGAGCTGCTGCTGCATTTAAGGTGGAGCGGAGAATTCCAATAAGACGCTAAAAATCAAGCCGACAAACCTTTTTCTAACATTAATCGCTTTAATACACTCAATAATGCCATTAAATTAGTTATAGCAGGCCTTAGATAAGCGATAGATAAATAAGAGAGTATAAGTAAATATAAGTAAATATAAGTAAACACTGACCGGCACCGCTGTTGTGGCTAACGGCTAAGATTAGCAAGCTAACAGCTCCTACAAGACTGACTGGACTGCGACACCAAAGCAGTGATGAAGCACAAATCTCAGACTAATCAGATCCTCTGATTCACAGCAGCAGATTCTGTTGATCCACAAACTCCAGCTGTTCTCCTAGCTACTGGGCCCGGTCACGGAGCTGACTGGGAGGATCCCAAACCAGCAGGGAACGCCTTCTACCGTGGCCGGATACCAAATAGCTCCACGATCCCTATAAAGTGCACTAGTTTAGATTACAGAAGCGTGCCTCTCACATTTAAGTAGTATATTATTTTTAATACTTTCTAATCTACAGCTTAGCGACGGCATTCTCCGATCATTTGACGCTGACATGTTTAGAGATTAGTGACTAGTGTAGTGCACTAGATAGGGAATAGGGAGCCATTTTGGATTCAGCCGTATTATCAGGCAGACGCGAGCTTCATTTTGGGAAGGGATGGTGTTGAAGAATTTGATTAGTTTGTTTAAATAAATAAAATAATCGAAATAACATTACAGATCAAATTAAAAGTGATAAAAACGTAATTTATTTTTGAGTCAAAATTAGCGCTGCTCTGCAAACCCTTATCGGTTTACATTTGTATATAATAAACATCGACACGGATAAATTCTGGGCAAATCTTATAGTTTGTGCGTTATAATTTATTAATAATTTGATATACAGATATTAAATTATCAGAGCGACTAGAGCGACGAAGACAACTCAGTGCACCACACTCCTCTCAATATACAGCAATACATACCTGTGGGCTGTGAGACATCAGTGACATCGTGTGGTCACCTGCTGGTACTACATCAGGACTTATAGACACAGCGGCTAAGATCAACAGCACAGAACCTTAAAGACGATGTTTTATATAAACACTAATATAAATACATATAAATATATATATATATACATATACATACATATAGATAGATAGATATCTGTGTATATCAGTGTGTGTGTTTGGGAAGTTTAAAAACACGAAGGCTGAAGAGTTTTTTATTACATTTTAATAAACATTTATTTTGCATTGTATAAAGAAATAACGTGGGTTGAATAGAGATGTTTAAAATGATGTCTGTAGTATAATTAATATTAAAATAACACATTATTATTATTTCAGATTTTATTTGATGAACTGTTTGGCCATGTTGGAAATGTAACGGCTCGGTCAGTTCCTGCTGCCCTAAAAATTCCGATATGCCCGAGTTCAGTGTCCGAGTTCAGAGAGTGTTCCTGTGGCGCCTCCTGGTGGAGAATCTCGTTTTTCCTATAAAACCGATATTATTATTATTATTATTATTATTATTATTGTTGTTGTTGTTGTTGTTGTTGTTGTTACAGAATCTTCTGCTCTTTGTTTTCGTCTGTAGGTTAAAGCAGATTAAATCATTTGAAACTAAATTTTCTCTTAAACCATTTAGTGATAAATACAGGCGGCTGGTGATGGCTACTGAACTACAAATCCCAGAGCTCTGTGTCGGCGCCGCTTCATAGGAGTTGTGGTGGTGACGTCATTCGCACTCCAGATTTCGTAGTCCGTTTTTCTAATGTTATATAGAGTTAATTACAGATAGACACTCTCACTGGCCACTGACTTTATGTTTATTTGGGTTTATTCTAATATTATATAGAGTTAATTACAGGTAGACACTCACTGACCACTGACTTTATGTTTATTTGGGTTTATTATAATGTTATATAGAGTTAATAACAGATAGACACTCTCACTGACCACTGACTTTATGTTTATTTGGGTTTATTCTAATGTTATATAGAGTTAATTACAGGTAGACACTCTCACTGACCACTGACTTTGTGTATTTGGGTTTATTCTAATGTTATATAGAGTTAATAACAGATAGACACTCTCACTGACCACTGACTTTATGTATATTTGGGTTTATTCTAATGTTATATAGAGTTAATTACAGGTAGACACTCTCACTGACCACTGACTTTATGTATATTTGGGTTTATTCTAATGTTATATAGAGTTAATAACAGATAGACACTCTCACTGGCCACTGACTTTATGTTTATTTGGGTTTATTCTAATGTTATATAGAGTTAATTACAGGTAGACACTCACTGACCACTGACTTTATGTTTATTTGGGTTTATTATAATGTTATATAGAGTTAATAACAGATAGACACTCTCACTGACCACTGACTTTATGTTTATTTGGGTTTATTCTAATGTTATATAGAGTTAATTACAGGTAGACACTCTCACTGACCACTGACTTTGTGTATTTGGGTTTATTATAATGTTATATAGAGTTAATTACAGGTAGACACTCACTGACCACTGACTTTATGTTTATTTGGGTTTATTATAATGTTATATAGAGTTAATAACAGATAGACACTCTCACTGACCACTGACTTTATGTATATTTGGGTTTATTCTAATGTTATATAGAGTTAATTACAGGTAGACACTCTCACTGACCACTGACTTTCTGTTTATTTGGGTTTATTCTAATGTTATATAGAGTTAATTACAGGTAGACACTCTCACTGACCACTGACTTTCTGTTTATTTGGGTTTATTCTAATGTTATATAGAGTTAATTACAGGTAGACACTCTCACTGACCACTGACTTTATGTATATTTGGGTTTATTCTAATGTTATATAGAGTTAATTACAGGTAGACACTCTCACTGACCACTGACTTTATGTTTATTTGGGTTAATTTTAATGTTATATAGAGTTAATTACAGGTAGACACTCTTACTGACCACTGACTTTATGTTTATTTGGGTTTATTCTAATGTTATATAGAGTTAATTACAGGTAGACACTCTCACCGACCACTGACTTTCTGTTTATTTAGGTTTATTCTAATGTTATATAGAGTTAATTACAGGTAGACACTCTTACTGACCACTGACTATGTTTATTTGGGTTTATTCTAATGTTATATAGAGTTAATTACAGGTAGACACTCTCACTGGCCACTGACTTTATGTTTATTTGGGTTAATTTTAATGTTATATAGAGTTAATTACAGGTAGATACTCTTACTGACCACTGACTTTATGTTTATTTGGGTTTATTCTAATGTTATATAGAGTTAATTACAGGTAGACACTCTTACTGACCACTGACTATGTTTATTTGGGTTTATTCTAATATTATATAGAGTTAATTACAGGTAGACTCTCACTGACCACTGACTTTGTTTATTTGGGTTTATTCTAATGTTATATAGAGGTAATTACAGGTAGACACTCTCACTGACCACTGACTTTATGTTTATTTGGGTTTATTATAATGTTATATAGAGTTAATTACAGGTAGACACTCTCACTGACCACTGACTATGTTTATTTGGGTTTATTCTAATATTATATAGAGTTAATTACAGGTAGACACTCTCACTGACCACTGACTATGTTTATTTGGGTTTATTCTAATATTATATAGAGTTAATTACAGGTAGACGCTCTCACTGACCACTGACGTTATGTTTATTTGGGTTTATTATAATGTTATATAGAGTTAATTACAGGTAGACACTCTTACTGACCACTGACTTTATGTTTATTTGGGTTAATTTTAATGTTATATAGAGTTAATTACATGTAGACACTCTTACTGACCACTGACTATGTTTATTTGGGTTTATTCTAATATTATATAGAGTTAATTACAGGTAGATGCTCTCACTGACCACTGACTTTATGTTTATTTGGGTTTATTCTAATGTTATATAGAGGTAATTACAGGTAGACACTCTCACTGACCACTGACTTTATGTTTATTTGGGTTAATTTTAATGTTATATAGAGTTAATTACAGGTAGACACTCTTACTGACCACTGACTTTATGTTTATTTGGGTTAATTTTAATGTTATATAGAGTTAATTACAGGTAGACACTCTTACTGACCACTGACTTTATGTTTATTTGGGTTAATTTTAATGTTATATAGAGTTAATTACAGGTAGACACTCTTACTGACCACTGACTTTATGTTTATTTGGGTTTATTCTAATGTTATATAGAGTTAATTACAGGTAGACACTCTTACTGACCACTGACTTTATGTTTATTTGGGTTAATTTTAATGTTATATAGAGTTAATTACAGGTAGACACTCTTACTGACCACTGACTTTATGTTTATTTGGGTTAATTTTAATGTTATATAGAGTTAATTACAGGTAGACACTCTTACTGACCACTGACTATGTTTATTTGGGTTTATTCTAATATTATATAGAGGTAATTACAGGTAGACACTCTCACTGACCACTGACTTTATGTTTATTTGGGTTCATTTTAATGTTATATAGAGTTAATTACAGGTAGACACTCTTACTGACCACTGACTTTATGTTTATTTGGGTTAATTTTAATGTTATATAGAGTTAATTACAGGTAGACACTCTTACTGACCACTGACTTTATGTTTATTTGGGTTAATTTTAATGTTATATAGAGTTAATTACAGGTAGACACTCTTACTGACCACTGACTTTATGTTTATTTGGGTTAATTTTAATGTTATATAGAGTTAATTACAGGTAGACACTCACTGACCACTGACTTTATGTTTATTTGGGTTTATTCTAATGTTATATAGAGTTAATTACAGGTAGACACTCACTGACCACTGACTTTATGTTTATTTGGGTTTATTCTAATGTTATATAGAGTTAATTACAGGTAGACGCTCTCACTGACCACTGACTTTATGTTTATTTGGGTTTATTCTAATGTTATATAGAGTTAATTACAGGTAGACACTCTCACTGACCACTGACTTTATGTTGATTTGGGTTTATTCTAATGTTATATAGAGTTAATTACAGGTAGACATTCTCACTGACCGCTGACTTTATGTTTATTAGGGTTTATTCTAATGTTATATAGAGTTAATTACAGGTAGACACTCTTACTGACCACTGACTTTATGTTTATTTGGGTTTATTCTAATGTTATATAGAGTTAATTACAGGTAGACACTCACTGACCACTGACTTTATGTTTATTTGGGTTTATTCTAATGTTATATAGAGTTAATTACAGGTAGACGCTCTCACTGACCACTGACTTTATGTTTATTTGGGTTTATTCTAATGTTATATAGAGTTAATTACAGGTAGACACTCTCACTGACCACTGACTTTATGTTGATTTGGGTTTATTCTAATGTTATATAGAGTTAATTACAGGTAGACATTCTCACTGACCGCTGACTTTATGTTTATTAGGGTTTATTCTAATGTTATATAGAGTTAATTACAGGTAGACACTACTTATTCTAGTGTTATATGGATAACTTTTGGAAATCTGGTGGAATCCTCCTTCGTCCGTACACTTTTGGCCACTTTAGACCCCTCGTGCGTACAGAGGGAGGAATGCGCGACAGGCGCGCGCTGTAAAGAATGCTGCTGCTACTCCCACTTCCACAGGGTCCAATCGGCGGCGCCGCGCGGTTTCAAGGCGCCCCAGAAGCGCAAAAACAAAAGCGTTCTGCGCCGAAAGCGCGCACAAAACCGGGCCCGCGCGCGATTATTAGGCTTTTCCGCGGTTAGATCGGTCGTAGGTTCGGTCCGTTTTCCTCTCCGGTGAGCGAGGGTTCGGTTCGGGTGGATGTTTATCTGCGGCGCGGGGAACTTGAAACCGCCCCGCTGCCCCATTTCCTCGGTTGTTGTGCTGCTCCGGGATTCTCCATGTTGGAGCGAAACCGGGCAGATTCTCCGTTTCTCCGCGCGGCCCTGTAACGTCACGGCGCTCTGATCTCACCCGCGAGACGAACCGAGATCAAACACACCGACTCCCAGAGCGCGAGCAGCCGGTAGGTGATGTGTGGCGCGCGCAGAGAGCGCGTTTGAGGCGCAGCAGCAGCAGCTGGAGGAGGGAAGCGCCGACCCGGCGGGAACGGACCGGATTCGGGGATTCGCGGTTATTAGATGGAAAGTTCGATCATCACACAGGTGCACAGAGAGGATATTCAGCTGCCCCCCAAAACAGGTGAGTTCAGGAGCAACAACAACAACAACAACAACAACAACAACAGCAGCAGCAGCGCGAGCTCGTGTTATTGTGGGGGGCTGCGGGAGGGCTGGGCGATATGAGCCCCGGACTCCATCACGATACACGGTATTCATCCCCGCTCACCCTTACACACCTCATAACAGAGAACAGTGGGTTCTGTGGTTCTTCTGCCGAACCATGCATGAAAAAAGCGAGGTGTGGTTGTAAAGAACCTCACGGTTCTAAGTAGAGGAGGGGCTTAGTGGAACCATGACAGTCAAAACGTTCCTGACTTTGCCTCAAAGGAAAACCTCTTTCATCTGTTATAGAACCTTTATTACAAATAGGGTTCTGTGTAGCACCCAAAAGAGTTCCACCATTGTTCCGACTCAGAACCCCCTGCATGGTACTGTAGCGAGTTCTGCTGCTTCGAGTGTAATGAAAAACAGATTAGTTGACAAATAGCATGGAACCATTTTAAAGGTTCTTTGAAGAACCATCCACCAGAGGTTTGCCTTTGTATATGAAGAACGTTTTAACGTGCGGAGAACCACACTTTATAACCCAGCCATTGTGATGGTTCTATATAAAGCCGTGATGTAATGTTCTATACCAGTTTGAAAGGTTCTCCCTATATTATGTGTTCGGTTCTACAGTTTAAAGAACAGTCATATATTCATCTTATGGGTTCTTCAAACTTTAAGAGGGGTTCTCCCTTCTCATGTACACAGAGGGTTCAGTGTGCTCTGATAAATAGGGTTCTTTAAAGGTTCTATAGTAAAGGCAGTGTTTTTATGCAGGGCCTTGATGACTCAAAGAACCACATGAACGCCTAAAAGGTTCTGTTGCAGGTCCAGTGGTTCCTCTGTGGGTGGTGTATATACACCTCCACTGTAGGTGCTGGAGACACGGCTCTGTGCAGGGCAGGGCAGGGTGTGAGGGACTGGAGGGGCTGGCTGAGTATCGTGGACAGGAGTATTGTGATCCAGCGATATTAATTATCTACAGTTTTATTGATGTGTCTGATTGGTGGTGAGCAGATGATTGATTCCAGGTATTTGTAGAAATGTTTGATTACTGGATGAATGAAGCGCTGCAGCGCCGCTCCGCTCAGACTGAAGCTATTAGCCAGGAATTTGTCCCCCTTAACTGCAGTATGAGGATTTGATTGCATTTGGCCTCATAAGAGTGAGAGCATCAGGGAGGTCAGGTTCTGATGTTGGATGGTGTTGGTTGCCTCCCCAACTCATCTAAAAGTACTGGATGGAGCTCCTCCACCATCATTCCAGAGAACACAGTTCCTCCACTGCTCCACAGCTCCTCAATGCTGGGGGGCTTTATACCCCTCTAGCCCACACCTGGCATTAGGCAGCATGGTGCCTCTAAGGTCATGTGATGACGGCTGCTCCAGAACAGCCTGTCTAGAACCTCCAGAGAACTAGAGTTCTCACCTG